>NW_010332055.1:39394-52104 GCF_000700745.2 Antrostomus carolinensis
TTAAACCTGTTGTGGGCAAATACCCAGCTAGCAACTAAAGTCACCCCCCCGCAGGACCTCAGAAATCTCCATCCTTAGAGGTTTTAAGAAGTTAGAAAAATATCTGTCAGGATCAATTTAGCTGGAATTGATCTTGCCTGGGGGCAGCAGGATGGAGCAGATGACCTCTTGTTCTTTCTAGGTCGATCTTCTGCAATTCTGATGAAAGCAGAGAGAGCAGAAGCCTAATTCCAATCCTGTCTCTTGACAATGACTTTTCATCCATCCTTGCAGTTACCATTAGCTTCTCAGACTGCTCTACTTGCCATAAAACTGGGACTAAAGCACTTCCTAATTCATACAAACACGTAAAGTGCAGATACATGCAGACAGAAATCCAGACCTGATGTACATCTCTAGTTGTATCTATAATCATTTATCTACAAAACATATGTATACTGTTTCTATAAAGAAGTCATTCCAGATAATAATGAAAACAGTAGATGAGAATGAAAATGGGAAAGACAAGCATTACAGCTAAAGATACCATAACAATAATTCCAAAGCTGCTTCACAACTGCTTTTTTTAAAACAAAGAGAGTTTACATGTCAGACTAGTCAAACTTTTCTTATAATACAAATGAGTGATTACAACTGAAGCCAGAAGCAACAACTGACTGCCACAGCATGCCATAGCCATCGCGTTACAAAACATCATGTGTATCAGTAATATCTCCCTTTTGTGCCAGTATGTGCCAAACTGAGTAAAATGCGAGCTCTAAGATAAAGGAATATTCTCCAGCTCATGTCACACTGAAAGAAGCTGTAGGAGAGGGATAGACTTACATGGCAAAACTTTTTCCAGATTCATACCTAACAACTGGCCTCCACTTAGGTTTTCACAAAATGCAGGGCAGCCAAACCTAATCACTGCTTGTTGAGTCATGTTCATTATATCTCAAAATATGCTTCTGCTCTTTGAAAAGGATGCATACACAGATATTGTTGGTGTATTCATCACGGTCAGCTGAGGTATCTAGTGTCCTGTGTGCATCTACATATACTATCTATGACTGTGTAATAGCTGAATATGTAGAGACAGGTTTTAAACTCTGTGTAGCTAGTACAAGCACACATTTCTGCAGAGATTAGATGTCTGTTCTCAAGAAATGACAGGAAATGACTGGAGAAAATTTATGAAAACTGAAATAATCACCATGCAAATCACCAAAGTGGGTTTGAGATGCAAAGGGATTTAATTCATCAATTTGCACAGATTAGGCAAAACTGAAATTCACTGCATTAAGAGCTCCTATTTATTTCTTAAAACCTTTCTTGGCTGGGAGCCATTAGGTACTTGTAGAAGATTAGAATTATTGGTGTTTGATGGGCTCTCCTAAAAGGAATGGAAGGGAGAAAATGGCAGATTTGAGTCATTAGGACCATCTTCTGTTAACTCCTGTATTTTACAAAAATATACTTTTAAAAGCATAAATAGATGACAAATTGGCTAACTATCACCTAGCATGATTTCTGGCCATTTCCACTCTCGGTAAGCATGCTTCCAGGCAAACCACCTGCACTTTGCAAGTGTTCCTTCCTCCTCACGCTGACACATACCATAGGCTAAAAGATTCATTTTACAAACAGTTTTGTTTTGTCCTGCCATGTGAACACTCAACAACTCTTCCATAATAGCAAACAGATCACTAAGCCAGCTCTCTTTTTCTTTTAAATATTGTAAATGCACTGACTTTACTCCAGATGAAGGATGAGCAAGACATCCTTCATTAGGATGCCTGCAAATCTTTCTCAAGCAGCATCTGTCAATACACTTCCAAAGCAAGCATCAAATCTCCCCTGCTCTTCTCCCAGACCCACTGCTATCCCCCTCCGAGACATCCCTTGTTTGGATAATGCTGCCTGTACCAAACCCAGTGTGGTTTTGGTATGCTTCTGGGAACGAACTACAATCATTCCAACCAATTTGATTTACAAGCTAGGACTTAATCTCAGGTTTTTACGGGGCAAGAGATTAGCACCCTGATGCATTTCATTAACTGTATATCAGCAGACCCAATCTGTTGATTGAGTGAAGTTATTTGATTTGCAAGGCTTGTGGAAAGAAATGCTTATGTTGACTTCATATTCCAATAAAGAAGAAAAACAGCCATCTCTAAGACAGTTCTACAACACAAAAATAGGCCCAGAGTAGACAAAGCAGTAATTTGTGGTTTTAAAGGTAAATCAGTTTTCAAAATTACAGACCTGCTTTGTCTTACACTTTAAAAAGTCCTTTAACTTGCCTTCAGTACTGCTTCTGCACAGAATAATGACAAACAGAACCTGAGAAATAACCAGAACTCAAAGGGCCAAATCATGCGAAAACAGATTTTGGTAGGTGAGATGTCTGCTTGTCTTCAGCATGTGGTATTGTGTGTGAGACTGGGGTTACTGCTTATTCCAGAAAAGCTGGCCCAAATCTAGTTTCTTACATTGTTTTTCCTTTCCATTAATCTAACAGTCAGCCTGAAAACCAGTTTAAATTATTGTTGCTATGCCCAGTTATATGATTCTTTTATTTTGTCAGAATTTTGTAGAAGAATGTTTGGTACGTCCTGATTAGCGTGAAAGCCATCACATCCTGATGGAACAAATTTTAAAATTCTACTGCAAACAGGTTACATGACATTTTAAGATGTTAACTCCTCTAGAATGCACCCATCTGTCTATGATGCATTAAAACCACACTGCTTATCATAGCTCATACAGGCACTAAATCTGGGTGAGACAAAATGCATTTGTCAAGAGTAATGTTAGCCACAGACATGTGGCTGCTTAATAAGCATCTTGCAAAAATTAACTGTATGTTAACCTTTTCTCTTTGTTTTATAATTTATATCAGGTGCTAATAGTGACTAAACTATAACTAAAATTTGTTGGGGTCTCTAAGGGATCGGATAAAGCGCGGCACATGACAAGGAGATTTGGCAGCAGTGCAGAGTGCATTCAGCAGTATAAGGACCAGTTCTGTACAACTGGTTGAGCTGCTGGAGGCTCAAACCTGCAGCTCTTGTAGAGATAGACAAGATTTTCAGTCTTGTCATCCACATACGTTTTATAAGACCAGTAAATAATACTGAGCACAAAGGAATCTTCCATGAATTAAAAAGTTGTCCTCTTTCTTACCTTGAGAAGTTGCAAAGAAACCAGGTTGTACTTTGTAGGATAAATAAACAAAGCTTAAATGATAGGGTTTTCTGAGGTTTTTTTGTTTGTTTTACTAAGTCTTCTGCCCTCCTTCTTACGTATAATACAGATTTACATCTTGCCTACTCTGAAAGGCATTGCTAATGCCAAAAATTATGACATGATAATCAAGAAATGAAAGCTACATAACTGAGAAGACCTTTCAATTTGGGCTCCTTAAAAGCGCTAATATTTTGTTTAAAATTCCAACAGTTAACGAGCATTTTTCAGAAGGGGTGTCCTTGTTAGCAATTCAATAGATCTATTCTTTCAATTATCAAGTAGGGTCACACTCATACTTGAATACCTATGAGTCAAAATGGGTACAAGCCTCCAGCACAAGAACATCCTGTGAAAAGGTCACTCTTAAAAGACACTGTGGAATGCAATACAGGGCAGCTATGTCACCTCCCCCAAGAGCCTAGCATGTTTGCACTCCTTTTAAATATAATTCTGGGGAAACAAACAGGCCTCATTTTTCTCCTCGGCTTTGCAGAGACCTGCATGTAGTACTGTTCTCTTGGTACACAGGTACCCATGTTTTACAGCATGCATACATTTATTCCAATTGCCTGTGCTGGGAGTACAGGCTTCCTGCCCAGTTGAAGGAGAGAGAGAGACTCCCCTGGATGGTGATATGAACCATGTGAAACAGGAGCCTATCGCTCTGTTAACAATATAAAAAGCTTGAATTTAGATGCCGTGCTGTTATTCTAGCTGTGATGGTCTAAAGTTGCACATCAGCCTTGATCAAGAGTGAATTAGTATAAATATACATCACTGCACTTAAGCAACTTCAAAATAAAGGACATTTTGGAAAATGCTAGATAAAATTAAGTTATGATTTACAAATTCTATGTTTGTATGTCTTGTGTTCATATATACACACCTATCGCCTCTGTGTGCGTGTGCTTGAAAGTTTTCACTATTTCATTTGCTCCTGATTGTAACCGAAGATGCTGGTTGGGACTTTACATGGTGCTGTGGAGGAAAATAGCTGGGTAGCCGAGGCATCAGCTCACTCCTCCAGACCCTGAGCTGCTGGGCTGGGAGCAGAGCAAGGCTCACCCGCCTCTGGCAGTCATTCTGCTTGGCAGCTTGCTGGAACCTCTACCTACTTACTGAGCTCCTGAGCAGGATGCCATAAATTCCTTTTTAAATTTGGCATTGCATCTGTCCTTACCTTTTTGGTTTCATCCTGAGAAAATGTCAGTGGTGTTACTAACACTTGGCAGCCAGCAGGGATGGCTTGTGGGTCTCCCCTTCTCCCTCCCATCTAGGTCCCAGCCCTGGCAGAAAATGTATATTTTTATTATTGCTTAAATCCCCTTTCCCAAATTCCTCTTTGCTCAGTGCACTAATAACATCAAAACTGTTAACAGCAGTAGTTCAAGGGAGAAGTTTGCTGCGCACTTCAACTCCTCTGCTCTACATTTATGGCAAGGGAAGAAAAGAAACATCTTTTGTTAGAGGGAGATGGAGATGACAGTGAGGTTGGGAGGCAGAGGGTTTTTTAATTTCAGCTATTATCTGTATTTTGGAGTTTGTTTCTATGAACTGTCACAACAGATAATGTACGAGACACAGAGGAAAAGATCACAGTATTTCTAAACTACATAGCTTTAGGAAAAGCTATAGTCACAAGGATGACCAGTACCTAATCAGATCACAACTTTGGAAGAAAAAATCACAGGACTTCTGAAACCATGTTTCACGTTAGGACTAGACTTCACTCAGCAGGACAATCAATCACTGCTGCTTCCAACAGGGTGCTCCTGAGAAACTGCCCTTACTACTCTCAGTGACCACAGGAAAGAAAAAAACAGATGACGGAGGAAGTCAGTTTATGCTGTGATAATGTATAGATAGATTCAACATATAAGCCAGGTAGGGTTGTTTTTACTCATCTTGGATCAGCTGAAAGGAAGAATGAAAAATTAAGCAAAGGTTTTCTGGGTTAGAAAACCGTCTTGTGTCTCTCTGTAAGCTCACTTGCCGCTTCCCACTCTGAAATGTGTGATAAAATGATCTAATTCAAAAAAATAAACTAATGGAAAACAATGTTCAAAGGAACAAAGCCAAAGGATGCTCATTAGCCAAGCGGATCCCCCTCCACTTTATTATAATGTTGTGTCCTACCACGGGAACTCACTTCTGGCATTGCTGCTGCCCTGCACTGCGGAGTTTCAGCTGCACAGGGCTCTCGCGAGGGCCCGCGGGGTCTGCTCAGAGTGAAACCCTTAGAAGGAGCTGGCAGATCTTCCCCTTGCTTCTCCTCAGGAAGAAGGAAACAAAGCACCACATTTATTTGTTGTTCCTTTGCCAAACTGTGACATGCAAACAGGCACACTGGGGAAAGGAGGCCTTGCCAGAAAACTAGCTGTCACTGCTTTTCTCTGCTGTAAAAGAAAGCATGTGTACTGGTGCATGTGTGTGCATGGATTTGGATGGAGAGAGAAGATGAAGTAATGATTTCCCGCTCCACAGGCCAATTAACATTCCCTTGGAGGTTTTTAATTAAAGCGAATGTCTGCCCAACAAAGAAGGCAAGTCTGGGAGGTTGACATCACACCTCCTCAAAAACGAACACAGACACACCTCCCAGATAAAGGCTATTTATTATCTGCTCAAGAGACTTTCTGGGATTCATTCCCCTCTTTGGCCTCACTGTGGCCAAAGAGTCCCTTTCTTATCTGTCTGACAGGTCCATACAATACTTAATTGACTTGCCTGGGGTCTTGGGTTTTCTTTCTTTGGGGGAAGCAGGGCCTCAGGGTGGTGATGGAGAGAGATCCTGTCCTTTTGGCTTTTAATGAAAAGCCTCCCATAATAATGCCATCCATTTGCAACCATGACCCCCTAGAAGATACTGTGTGGACAACTGTTTTCCTTACACAGTGGGAGCTGGGAAAAATACAGGCATGAATACGCAACCACTGTGGCTTTTGTTTTCCTAATACTATAAAAAATACAGCACTCAAGAGAGAACTTCGCTTATGCTGAAGCTGGAGTTCATAAACACCAAAAACTTCAAATAAGTCTGTCTTGCTTAGATATAAGCATGGTTGACTCCAAATACACTTCTGACAAGTAAGAAAGTTTGAGAAGGGTCACCTATTCTTGAAAGCCCAGAGAAATCCTAAATAATGGCCTGAAGATGGCCAAGATGAGTACTGAAAGTTCATAGACCCACAGGTATTAACACAAGAGGGGTCAGTCCCAAGCGGTGGCATCAGCGTTGTTACAACCACTAGGAGATACGCACCTTTTGTCCAAGGAGCTTGGGATTAACTACATTTTTCCCCAGCAGCACTGGATGGCAGCATGGACCCTGGGAACGTGGTTGGATGAGAGGAGCTGAGCACTTAAACAGCCTGCTGCTGCCAGCAGGAGCGATGCTGATCTCCACATGCTCTTACCCTCTCCTTTGGCCCTGCTCTGGCACTCATTTGATGTCTCCATGAGTCAAGTCAGCACATCAATCTTTTATGTGAAAAAGCACATCAAGTCAGCACATAATTTGCATCCAAGATTTTTTTTCAGTATTGTTTTTTTGCAAATCTAGTGAGGCAAATCCACTCACTAAGGTGCCAATCACACCCCAAAGCCAGTGCAAAGGAAAAAGCATGCATGGAGTGGAGAAGGGAAGACAAGACTACTGTGCTTGCCCCTTTGGCAGTTCTTAGTTGTCACTTCAGATCAAACTTTCTGTGAATGCATCTCAAGCAGTAAAGCGTGGTCAGATGGGGCAGGGTTTGAATATACTTCTTTCACATGAAAGAGCACTGCAATATATCTTCCTTAGTGATCAAATACATCAGAAAGTGCTCCCAACCAGTTTACCCACCATAGTAGTCTCATCCAAAACTTTGTTATAAATCTAGTCTCAGTGGCTGCAGACAAGAATATACCTTTATACCTCGATCAAGACTGGCATCAAGTGTCTGCCAGGAGTGTCAGAGTGTGCGGGCAGCCACGCAGCCCAGCCGACACAAACCCAGGCCTGGGAGGTTCCCAGTTCCCCCTGCTCACCCATCCTTCCAGCACAGCCCGGCAACAGCTAGGGAACACTGCTATTGCCCAGAGCAGAGCATCCTGCTGCAGAGCTTGCACCCCTGACCAGGGCCAGACTGGGGAAGAAGGGACGAGATGATGGTGTTTGCATCCTTTGCCTGTTTTGGCTGCTGCTGTAGCCATACCTTGGTGAACTCACTGCACTTGGTGGTATCTGGCTGCTAAAAAATCTGTTTCTCTTTCCCAGAAGAAGAAGGAGGTGGCTAGTCCTGCCGGATGGGAGTGAACGTGGGGAGCAGCCCACCTCATTCACACATTGCCCCAAGAAATTATTTTGTTGCTGACCCTGTGGTTGTGAAATTCAATTTTTCCTAAACATCCTTACTGATGGGTCTCGGAGAGGATGTGGAAACAGTGCAGCAAAGAAATAGTAAATGAGCATGGAGGGAGTGCTGGAGGGAGCCTTCCCCTTCCTACCCCTCACAGCTTCAGGGCAGCACTTTGGAGAGGCTGCTGACAGCATAGGGAATGACCCATGTGTTGCCACAGGGAAGGTGACGGCAGAGCACTTGCCATCTGTGAACATCTGTGAGATTCATGGGCCTTTAATACACCCTTGGGCTGGGTGAGGTCTGCACACACTGCCAGTTGTATGGAATAAAGCGCAGGAAATTCTCAACAGAAAACCAGGAAAACTGGGGTTCTTACAGCTACTTGCAGTTCGGAAAACTGGCCCATAATTGGTAGTTTTTACTGCAAAGTAAGAAACAATCCCTGTGACTTGCATTCACTAAATATACTTAGTGTCCATTTGCTGTATTAAAATAAATTTCCATAATTAGATAACAAAAAAGAGAAAACTGAGAGAGACAGGAACTGTCTGAGAGCATGCTAGGGAAGCATCCAGATAATGTAATAAAAAGGAAACCTGCAATTAAGAACTAGGACATTCCATAAACTGTTTCTCTAATTCGACAGTCCAGTATCTCTTCTATCTTGCATTCTGAAATTAAAAGATGCTGCTTTTTGCATCCCAGTGGTGCTTTCACTGCTGTTCTCACACAGCAGTGTATGTAATCCAAAACCCTAGAACTCCATCCCATGCTCACAGCTGTACGCTGTGTGCACACACTGAGCACTATGTTCCCAAGGTATTAAAATATAGCAGAGGCTTTCTGAAAGTCCTCATCCTCACACAGGATTTTGCACATATCTAAAGGCAGACAAAGTCTACTGAGATCCTCAGGTGAAAGTATTTAAATGCAAAGAATAATAACTATAAACAAAGTTAATGAACAAGTCCATTTCAAGAGAAATGCATCATATATTCTATGTTTATATATTAATATATTATAATTAATTCCCTTTAGCACTAATGCCAGCTTGGCCTGGAACCAAAGCAGCTGTCTTGGGGGATTCTCTGCATGGTACTCCCTCTTAAATACACTAGAAGCAGACACTTATCCACTTTTAGGCCTTTTATGATGTTTGCATGGACAAAAATAGAGAAAGCGGCAAAGACGGGAGGCGCAGGGAGAAAAGAATAAAAACAAAAAAAGAAATGCAGCCTGGAAGTCAGGAAAAGCGAGTTTCCCGCAGTACAGCTCCGGGGGTGCTTTCTAAGTCTCTCAATAGTGATTCAGAGAGCTGACGCTTACTGGAGGAAACCAGGCTAAAGAGATTATCCGAGTTTGCAATTGTATATTGGTTTGGTTATTTTACATGCGGCTTCTGATGTCCATTTCTATTGCAGAGACAGAGCTAAAAAGCTCAGCTTTGTTTGCTACAGCTCAGAAAAGGGAATGCGGGGAGGCAGCTTTTATCAATGCTGCAATGCAAAAAAGTCCATAATCTCTCCAAAGTCCAGTGTTACTTTTCTTTGTAAATTGCCCTTTGTCTGCTGGTATCCATCTCCAAATTTCAAAATGGTTTCCAATGTACACTTTAATGGGTGCAGCAATATATTCCAGTGACCTACTGGGATCTGACACTCTGCATTAGCAAGAAGTCCCATTATTTAACCTCCTCAGCTGCACCTTGACCTGAGCCAGAGGCTAGGAGAGTGCAAGGATCCAGCCACAGTGAAAACAAACACTTCAAAGAAAGACAAAATTATCTTTGCAGAAAACACAGAAAAAATATAGCAAATGAATAATGAATAATTTATTACTAATTTTGCATCACATACTGTATGCAGCACTGTATTCATAAACTTTGCAGAAGGGAAAGAATATTAACACTAAAAATGTTGATGTTCTCAAACTTTAAGGAACATAACAGATTGGCTGACCTGTTACAAACAATCATAACCTAAGTTTAAGAACCTAAGAAAGGGTGTCATACAGGTAGAGCTGAGAACAGCCTCCCACAAAATGATTTGCATGTCAGAGAAGTATCCTCTCTTTTTATATAAAGACTAAGGTACACCTGCATGAAGTACAACAAAGGGACATTCCTAACTTTATCATCTTGTCTTCAGACGGATCAGACCTATCTCTAGTCTGATGTTGTGATTCTGTGAGTAGCTGAACCTGCCTGATTATGCATCCTGTGGTTAAACTAGTTTCTTTAGAGGTAAAGAGTTCACCATTTCTAAAGCTTTTCACCTGTGACCATTTCCAACTCTCTCTGACCTACTTCTCTTAAAGACCTCAATTTATAAAGCATAAAACTTAGTTCCTTATAAAGCATCCAAAACCCTACTAAAAGGGTTTACAAGCTCTATTAGCGTATAGATCCCCGGCTTTTGCACTGGCCTTCCTTGCTCTGCAGGATGGGTCTGGGTGTGTCCATCCCCATGTGCTGAAGGCCTGGCCTGCAGCTGAAAATACTACTTATTACTAAATGTTGACGTTATTTTTCATACTATTCAGGGCTGTCAAAAGTATTTTCAAGTATGTAAAATAGCACTACTAGGGCAAGAGATTTCATGGACCATCCTGTCACATTGTTTTATATAAATGGATTAAATGAGTGCAAGCTGACTCCATCAATGAGATGTTAGTCTGCAAGCTGCATCCACATGTGCAACAGCACAGGAAGATACAGAGAGATGAAGGTCACTTTGAATAAACAAGAATAAGCATAAAGTCCATAAACCTGTCTTTGTCTGTGGACAGCTGTTTACAACACTGCAAACTGAAGCAGCCACTACCTGATACTTGGAAAGTTGGGCACAGCCCCAAGTGCAACACAGCGAGTGCCCAAAGGAGGCGAGGCGATGATTTCATCTTGGCTATGGAGGAAGATCAGGTGTCCCTGCATATACAGCTAGTTCTAGCACTGCCTCGAGACTGCTCACCACACTGTCCTCACAATCTCTTTTAAGGCCCACAGCAGGACATTTTGTTTCTATTTCAGCACATTCCCCAAACGTGGCTTTGAATGGCGCTGAAGGAGAGATGTGCCAACATCGCTGGTTCTCCCTTACAGCATGGGACCCAGTCAGGTCTTTGGAGCACCTTGTTAAACACTTGAAAGAAAATGGGGCATTGATGAGAACTACTTGGTTAAAACAGGATCATGGACAACACCATGGCAGCAACAAAAGACACAGCAAAAATAGCTAGCAACTTTTCCTCTCAGAGCATTTACCATTTGTTGGCCAGCAGACCTGTGATCTAGAGCTCACATCATCCCCAGATAGCAGCAGAAACCAGGTAAGTCCATAGCAAAAGCAGTGGGGAAGGCACTTTTCTGTCAGACACCAAAGCTTCTACATGAGAGAGGCTTGCTATGAGTGCCAGTTTCAGGCTAACTTTCCACATCTTGCTACACCCAAAAACTAACCCAGAGGACACAACCAGGGTTCACAGGGTTCCACTGCTCAAAGTGACCTACAGAGTCTGGGACAAGGTTTTTTACTCACATAACATCCTCTAACGCTACCACTGTCAGCTTCTGCTGAAAATGGCGTTGTTTCATTGTATCTTCTTCACCTTACAGGAAAAAATATTAACTTCTACTGAAGTCACTGCTCCTGGAATCTGAATTGCCTTTGCCTAGCACGCACTGTAGATTAAGCAGAGTGGCAGTATGGTGTATCAAACTAAACTAAACTAACACAGCTCAATTCTTTTTGAATCTTTTACTGTAGCTGCAACTAAAAATAAATGTCAGCCAGTGACACATCAAGCACTAATCAGAGCCTTCCCCTTTTTATTTTAGGAGACCTTACAGTATTTTGCTTGGTTTTTGTCAGGAAATTTCCAATCCTAAATCTTACATTTGCTAAGGTTAATAAATCTCCCTGTGTCATCCTGTTCTGCTCCTTATTTCTCCTTTTCTCTCTGTGCTCACGCATGTTCGGAGAGCAGTTCTGTTATTATTTATGACACCACCAACCCTCTTGCTTGTTCAGACATTTTTATGACTCATGGCCACATTCCAAAGCACAACGTTAAGGGGCTTAATAGCTGTGGTAGAAAACTTTTCAGATATCACATATGTGTCAGCCTAATATTATAATCATTCTCTGCTTCAGGTATGTTTTGCCCTCTGGGGTTTGCCAGGTTACAGCATACTGATATATGTTTCAACAATTCTTTGCCTCAGGAAGGCTTCATCAAAATTTATAGCAGGGCAGTCAGTGCATTCTGTATGAGGGCATGAGCAGGCATGAATCTTGCACCTCGATCTGCATCATCTTCCCCAGCTTGTAGTTGGCTTTTTTTTTGCATGGAAACAATTAATACACCTGACCAAGCAGTTGTTTGTGAACTTGCTCCCATTCCCAGCACTCTCTATTAAAAGTGTATTTACTAATCTGCTTGCAGCTGGTGTGACAGGACTAGCTGGTGCTCAAGCAGTGTGTGAATTCTCATGGGTCCCCTTGTGCTGGGAGCTGTGGATTGGGGGAAGAGGCGGCAGAGGGGGTATTGGGAAGAAGGCACATTGAAAGCTGGGGCTCCTGGTATGCCAAAGAAATGGGTTTCTAGGACTTCTTATTTAGGTGATTCTGCATTTGTCTCCAGTACTTAGTAAGACATTAAAATAGAAGTAGACTAGGATTAAAAACCTGTCAGTTCAAATGGAAATACAAAACAGAGCCTGAATAGGATGCCCGGGAGCTGAAGGCAAGGCCCTGACTTGATCCTTTCAGTGCCATCTGGCCATTTCTAAGCACTGGCACCAGAGAGTTTTCAAAAAGCTCCTTTTATGAGGCAGCTGAAACTGTGGAAAGCCTTGAGGCACAGAGATATACCCCAGCTCTTGCCCCTTCAAAGAACTGAATGCACAGCTCAAATTATACCAACCATCTTTTAGATGATGGGGGTTGTTCCAGAAGTAACCAAAATACCTCACATGCATTTTTACCCTGCCATCTGCCCAGCCTGCCACACTAAATAATTATGCTCTTTCCTCAAAGGTTGGCCTTGATTGTGCAGAGGTGAGGCATGAAAAGGAGGATTAAGTCTCCTGACTCGAAAGCTTTGTAGAAAGAACTGATCCAAGGTCAGGCACACACA
>NW_010332055.1:52117-58428 GCF_000700745.2 Antrostomus carolinensis
CCCACAATGTCCAATGGAAAAAAACTGAACTGCAGATGAAGAGAAATGACCAATAGAACTGTTATTATCTTTTTTTCCCCCAATATTTTAAAAATAAAACCTATACCAAAATTAAAATAATAATGCAAGCAGCATAAAAACGTCTCTGGAGCATCGGGAATCATTTGAACACATGCTTCGACATCTAAGCTGAGGCTAGCCTGTAGGAGAAGCTTGAGTACAAAACACACCCCTAAGAGAGAAAACAAGCATGCTAACACAGGCTGCGTTTGGAGATGACCTTCCCAGAAACTAGTTCCTGGGGCTGCGTTTAAACCAAATACGATGACAAAATCTTGAACTCACAAAGATATCTTCTGTCTCAGGATGCAAACACACCTGCATACAAGCTCCCGTGGCTATCAAAGCCCAAACCTGCCACTCTTTCTACTGTAGAGTCCGGCACAAATTCACATTTCATAAGAGTATTTAAGAAACAAGCTCCTCAGTGAGAACCTAACACATCACTTACTTCAAAACTAAATTAATATACCCTTCCATACAAAGTGAACAAAATCAAAAGGGTACTGTTTAAACATGACAGAACAAAGAGGTCCCAATGTTAACTATCTTCTATTTTGAACAACCCTCAAATTAAAAAAAATACTACAAGAATATCATAATTCCCACTATTGCCTCCCTGTGTCCTTGCATGCCAGCCTCTGTCTGAAACTGCAGATCGTACACTTAAATTAGAAGCACTATAGGACTAAAAATTCTGGATGTCTTTCTGCTATGTTTGTCCAGCACCCAGCACAGTAAGAGTCTTGTTCTGGGCTCCTGCACAGCATTGCAATGTGAATGTGAAGCAGGACTAAAGCCAACGTGAATGCAATGCAGCTCACATAAGCACGCACCTCAGTGTCTTCCTGGCCCAGAACCTCTCCCAGTGCAAAAGGAATGCAGGAAAAATAAATATAATGTATATGAGTTCTCTGCATTTGTGACATTTGGAACCTACAATGAATGCTCCAGACTGAACGATTACTCCTCAAAGGGAAGGAGGAGTTGGAGGCAAGGACTAGCAAAAGCTGAGAAAGAAGGAAGCCTCAAAACCAGCACTTGCTTGGCACCAAGGTGGCATTTAGCATAGCTTGAGTCCAGCCACCACCTAGACTCTGAATGTGACAGAGAAAAATCTTCTGGTCTTCAAGGGAAAACAGAGAAGCACCTCCAGCCTTGAAGGGACTCTTTCAGTCCTCAAAATAACATCAGAAATGGGCCATCGATCAGTGCTGCTCCCTGCAATACCCATAGTCATAGAATCATAGATTCATAGAATCGTTTAGGTTGGAAAAGACCTTTAAAATCACCGAGTCCAACCATAAACCTAACAATGCCAACTGCACCACTAAACCATGTCCCTAAGCACCACATCTACGCATCTTTTATTAAAAAAAAAAAAAAGTGAAGGAAAAAAGAAAGTAATTCTTGTAGTAGGAAGACTTAAAGATATGTGGTATTGCAGAACCAGCCTCCCTCCCCTCCAGAGAGAATTCTGCCGTTCTTAGTCTCATCTCAGCTATGCCCTTTCTCTGTGCTGCCTCTGAGACGAGACACTTCTGCCACCATCGTCTTGATGCAGAGAAACTATCTCTGCCAACAAATTGACAGAGAATTTCAGTCTTAATAATCATCCTGCCCTGTGCTTCAGCCTGATCCACATCCCAGAAGGAAGATTAATCCGCTAAGCCTCTCAGCTCCTAGAAACGATACTTACAGGCAAAAAACTATCTCCACTCATTCTTTTCCTCAAATGATAATCAGAAAAAATGTCTGTATTTGGCTCACTATGACAAGCTGATTTTAAACCTCCTAAGGAGTGCAAGCTTGTTGGCTCTAAGAATAGCCCTGGTCGCCCCTCTGCTTTAGCCTAGCAGTCTGAGAAAGACCAAGGCAGGCCATCTATGGAAGGGTTAACGCAAGTTGGTTCCATAGGTAAATCCTGAGCTGAGTGCACATCCCCAGCATGTCAGACCTCTACAGGCACTGTACAGTCAGACGGGAGGCCCTGCAATCCTTGAGCTCTTTTCTTCCCCCAGACAGTACAATCACAGGTGCTGTCCAACTTGACTTCAGCGAATTCATCACTATTAATGCATTCTTTTGATTTGCAAAACAACAAGCAGATATGGAGACATTATGGGCATCTTGGCACCTCAATGAACCAGAATCCTTTTACAACTAAGCTGGAAGCTAGACGGCTTGCTAGGAAGCCAGCTAAAGCTTTCCCTATAAAGAAATCAATACCTTTGAAGCTCCATCTTGCCGCACCTTAGTTTAGAATAGATATTTTGTAGAGTCTTTGCAAGGATGAGAAAAGCAGTGAATAAAGTCATGAAACGTAGAGGTCACAGCATCTAAGAAAGAATCAAGTTAATTTTTTTTTTTAAGTTTTCCATTTTGAGGCCATTGTCTACAAACTATGCTTTATCTTAAAAACTTTACATTTTTCTTATTTAGACTGTAAAC
This sequence comes from Antrostomus carolinensis, assembly GCF_000700745.2. NCBI lineage: Eukaryota > Metazoa > Chordata > Aves > Caprimulgiformes > Caprimulgidae > Antrostomus > Antrostomus carolinensis. The sequence goes on from NW_010332055.1 coordinate 54,629, forward strand.
CATTTGAATGATGTACCATATTTTAAAAATGTATTTATAATACATTCTACAAATATATCACAGGAATTGGAGCTGGTAAATTATACATTTTTTTTAATATGTAGATACGTGATTTCTGGCTGAAGAAAATTGCTGTTTAATATTTTCTCTCCTGGAATGAAAACACGCTGGAGGAAGACAGGACAGGTAAAAAAATACAAGCAACACAAACAGCTTGTGATACTCTATGTCTGCTTCACATCAAGAGGTTAATTAGAGCAGCAATATAAAGGAGGCAGCAATGGAAACTAGCCCTGCAGGTAGAAGAAAAAACTTGCCTAGCCCTGCTAAGCAACGCTCCAGGCACTGAGGTAAGCAGAGAAGCTGCACAGGGTAGAGCAGACGGCCAAGGAGTTATGTCCTCTTAAGTCTTAGTAAATCTGCCTCTAGCTTTGGCCTCAACCATGCAGTACAACAGGCCAAACACTGCAGTTCTGGGAGGGAAGGTCAAGCTCAAATGCACAGGTAGCTCAGGTCTTCCATGGAAAGTAATTTCGGTTGCTCAGCATCACCTACATCTAACACTGCAGATTCAGAGTCTATGTGCTCTTTCATTCCAGATTCGGAATTTTCCAAATTTTTGCCCCACTAGTGAAGGTCATCACTACACTGGCAGTTTTTTCTAGGAGATGTAGCATACATGTCACACACATGGAACCAAAACTCTGGAGGAAGCTGTGTCTTCCATTAGACATGTGTTAAGGAAGCCCTAGGAAGAAACTGTAGGCACCTCATTGCAGCAAAATGAAAATGAAAGCAGATGTTCATGGGAACGATAGGAGCAGAAGAATTTATTGTTAATGTTTAATTATTTGACAGCTAAGCAAGTTAGGAAAACTGCACAGACATAACAGGTCTTCACCTAAACGTCTGCAAAAAGAAACACTTTTATTTCAGCAGCTCCACATTTTGCTCTCGCTCTTTTGGCAAAATGCTTAAAATGTTTAGGGATCATATATTGTCTGAAGGCCTCAGAGCATACAAGCCAGGCAGGGCATTCAAGAAAACTGTGAACTCACAATTTGCTCTAATTAATTAATTTCTTTGTAAATCACTCTGAGGAGCCTTGATTACTTCAACACCTTCCTAATTCTGCTCTCAGGCAGCTTTCGCAAACTCACACCTACATTTTGTAGTCTTAACAATGATCCATTCTGCAGTGAGCTGGTTAGTTTCTAACACATTCTCCCACTCAAATTGGGCTCTTTTAAAGATAAGAAATCAAATCAAAGGGCTGTGCTGTAACTAATCCTTCTACCCTTCAGAAAACAAAAATCAACTCAGCAAGCTCAATAAAACTAATGGTAAAAAAGCATAAGCCTGGAACAACTGAGTTAAACAGAAGATTTTATAACAAACCCTCAGTCTTCCAGTGTTGAAATCCAACTATACAGGGGGCTCCTTTTTTCTCATTGATTTTTGAAGGCTTTCTTGATAAAGTTCTGTGACAGGACTAATTCTGTGTAACCAAAGTGTCCTAATTGAAATGCAACCCATCATTTCCTTCTAGGTGATTTGTTCTTAATATCTGTTCTGCATCAGGGTTTTGATACTTTGGTGCACGCACTGTGCCATTGGGAGGGAGGAAAAAGCCCTAATAGCTGTAGCAGAGATGATGAAAAGCAGAGAAATCAAAGGGGAAAGGAGACAGAAGGCTTTCTCTCTTCAGTCAAGGCCGTTCCATATTCCCCATAATTCTCCAAAGCTGGGCCAGTGCAGACAAGTTGGTGCTTGGTGCCCTGAAGGAACAGGCCAGCAGTTTGGCATGAGGCTTTGAAAGACAGCCTTGGTTTGGATCCCATCCTTGCTCTCCAGCTGACACCTGACTTTGGACAGAGCTCAACAGGAAGCAAGGCATCTGGAAAAAAGCCTGTGACTCCTTATCTAGGGAACAATGAGAAGCTAATACAGCAGCCTAAATGAGACATGACTCAATTAATGAGAGCTGATGGGGCTAACGACTAAACAGATGGTATTCCTAAAAAAAGACAAGGGAGGGGAAATATAGCTGTGATAATCGACCTGCTCCAGCATACATGGCAACTCTAATGCTGTCTCTTGCAAAGCATCAAAACCACCAAGAGAAAAGAGTGCTGCTTGCCTTAAATACAACACAGAGCAAATTGCAAAAGGAAGCTACCCTGCATGCCTGGACGACGGCATTGCATCCCTCCTTCCCGCAGGCAGAAGAAGATTTTATTAAAAAACCTCCTACTGCAGTCACCAACAGCCTGGTAGGAATTTTGTTACAACCATGATTTCTATCTCTACATATATCAATTCTTTATTTTTTGACAGACTACAGTAGAAACACTTTGCCCAAGTCTTTCGAGAACAGAAGTGCTTAGAGCTGAGACATAGCTTGAACTGAAGGAGCTTCTAATTGCAGAGTACCATACAGTGCTGATGTCAGCATCTTTGTGCAACAGTAACTCAAGGACAGACAGACTGTCCCCTCTTGAGACACTCTCACACATTCCTGGAGCAGCCTTTGAAGGTTTGACTGGACTTGATCCCACTTACTGTTGAACTCTGCTGAGATTACAGGTCAAATGTTATGGGCCACTGGACTGTCAAGGCGAGTCAACATTAGGGTAAAGAGTGGCCTCTCCCCTTTTTGATGATATGTCAACTACAATTATATTTGTGACATTTTATTATAGGCCTGAGAAACTGTAATGAGCACAAACGTACAAATCTGATCAAAATACAATGCTTCCAGCTCCAACTAGCAGCCTCCTTTTAAGCATTACCCAGATGTTTATTCATCAACTATTCTTTGATTAAGCTGCTGTGATCAATACGTACATACAGTGTTGCTAAAGCTTCCTGTGGATTAAATATGCCACTGTAGTATGTCTGTTCTGATAACAGGTTTTGCAACAATGGGCCCCTCTGTGGTGTTTGCCAGCAGGAGGGAGGAGGGAAGGTTCATCTTGCTCAGCGATGCGTTATGACTGACAGGAGTGTCTGCTCTGGGGTGAACTTTTGATTTCCTCCCCTATATACTGAGATAGCACACAGCTGTCTCCCCCCCACGACAATCAGCCTAATGTAGCAAGCATTAGAGGCACTTGCATCTTTTCAGATTGCTGACATTTAGAAACAGGGCAAAAGAAAAAAAGGAAAGATAAATTAAGAAAATGAAATTTTCTATTCCTGAATCTATAAAAATACTTTCCTAAAAAGGGCAGTGCCCAAAGCATCCCTTTTCCTACTTACTGACATCTCTGGATTTGACACTCCCATGCATCTTTTTTCACACAGGTCTTAGTCCTGCCATCGGAGGGCACCTTGCTGTGACACCCAGCAACCCTGAAGAGCCCATTCATGGAAGAATCACCACCACCAGCAAACTTTCCCATTACATGAGAGATTTTTTTCCAGAAGAGGAAAGTCAGCAACAGTTAAGTTCTAGACAACAAGTGCAGGATATTTCTGTCGCTATAACAGCACTAGGATGTTTGTGAGATTTATAGTTGAGCTGTATAATAACATTTTTTCATGGAATATTTGAACAGCTGCCATCCATCCCAATTTCTAAATGCAATCATCTTGATATGTCACGTGACTAAAGACAGCCTGTGACAGGAAACTGTTTTGAACAGAAAAGGCCTCACCGATTGCATCTAACATATTGGGCACAAGTAATGAGTCATTTTATGGTTAAGATAGGGAAGAGTTGCTCCTCAGGGATGATTCTGGGATGATCTACACAATATGCCAATAACACAGGTGTATTGGGTTTGCATGGCAAGGTT
>NW_010332056.1:0-9745 GCF_000700745.2 Antrostomus carolinensis
AGAGTCCTTCACCTGGAGAGGAATAACCACACTTATCAGAACAGGTTAGGGGATGATCTGCTGGAGAGGAGGTCTGTGGAAAAGGACCTGGGTGTCCTGGTGGACAGAAGGCTGGCCATGAGCCAGCTGCGTGCCCTTGTGGCCAGGAAGGCCAACAGTATCCTGGGGTGCATTAAAAAGAGCATGGCCAGCAGGTCAAGGAAGGTTCTCCTCCCCGTCTACTGTGCCCTGGTGAGGCCACATCTGGAGTATTGTGTCCAGTTTTGGGCTCCTCGGTTCAAGAAGGACAGGGATCTTCTAGAAGATTATTAGAGGTCTGGAGAATCTCCTGTATAAGGAAAGGCTGAGAGAGCTGGGACTCTTCAGCCTGGAGAACAGAAGGCTGAGAGAGGATCTTATCAATGTCTATAAATACCTGAAGTGCAAGGGCCCAATGGATGGGGCTGGGTTTTTTTCAGTAGTACCCTGTGACAGGACAAGGGGCAATGGGCAAAAACTGGAACACTGGAAGTTCCACACAAACCTAAGGAAAAACTTCTTTACTGTGAGGGTGACAGAGCACTGGAACAGGCTGACCAGAGAGGTTGTGGAGTCTCCTTCTCTGGAGATGTTCAAAACCTGCCTGGATGCTTTCCTGTGCAACTTGCTCTAGGTGAACCTGCTTTGGTGGGGGAGTTGGACTAGATGATCTCCTGAGGTCCCTTCCAACCCCTACGATTCTGTGTGATTCTGTGATTTTGATTGCCTTATAATTCAACCTCAATGTAAAGGCCTTCTAGGTAACAAAAAAAACCCCAAACAAAAAACAACAACAACAAAAACCCCAAGCAACCAAACATATACTTTGCAAGCTGCAGTAAATATACCTCGGGGAAATAAATGTCCACCTGAAAAGCCATTTGAAAGCACAGAACTATTGAGTCTGATATATGTAATATATGTAGTGTGTGTAAACACATGGCAGTTATTTCTTTGTCTCAGTTATCTGACACACTTTATCAAACATGAAGTATCAGCCAAAGCCCACTGTTCCTTAAGTCCACTAGCTACTGTTTCCTAGAATGATTTTGAGATGCAAGGTCTCAACACAGAGGTAATTTGTTCTTACTAGGTAAACAATACAGCTGAAAAAAAATAATAATCACAAAATGTTGGGCACACATGCCTTTTTTCTGATCTGAGAGAGACATTGCGAACTTCAAACCTGTTGAGATGAATATGTTCTTGGGTAAAAATAAGTTACATTAATCAATGGACAATCAAGGTAAAGTTTAGTATGTACAACTGAGTCAGGAAAAGGTGCCACAGACAGGAAAGGTGACAAGTAGATACAGCTAGCAGTGGTTACCAGGAGCACAAGCTGTATAGAGACATAAAACCAATGCCACTATTGAGCTTGTGCTTTTCCACTTTCAACACAGTTATGAAATTTAGTTTTCAGGCTTCTCCTGAAGGTTTTAGTAATCTCTCCTGAGATAAGGACCAGGAGGTCTGACATAGCATGGGCTGTCTTATGAAATGTTCTCAAAATAATAGCCAATCTTTTTTGTCTTTCCTCCTCTGTTACAGTTCACTGTGATGCATCATATTTGTTCTATTTCTCCCATACAGTCTTCAGAGGAACTTTTGGCTTCATAGAAGAATATTAATACAGAAGCAGATTACATGACAGTGTAATCATCGCTGTGTCCATGTCAATCATGACAAAGTATCTGCATGACCAAGAGTTTCTCCATTTTTTGAAATATACCTTATTTATAACAGCTAGCCTAATTTCCTTCTTTCAAAACTTTGCATTTTAAAATCTCAAATCACAACAGGTACAACTCTATTATTATAGCATATTTTTTAAAATATCCAAAACCCTGTGGTCAAAATAGTCTGCTTCTATTTAGTTATAAAACCATCTTCCTCTCATCAAATTTCTTCAGCTTTCAAGGGCTGAAAATGTTATTTATGGAAGTAGGAAGAAAGACATGAATTTCTGGAGGAGATACCAGTTTTAAGAGCAGAAAACAACTTGTCGAACACAGTATGTAGCAGAACCACCTGTATCTTACAAGTCTAATGAAAAGCACATTCACAATAAGACAGAAGTGGAGAGAGATCTGAAGAAGAAACCTATGAAAACATATAAAGAACCTAGAATATTACTACTTTTGACCACATAAAAGTCCCTTTTCCAGATCAAGAAAGCAATAAATTAAGAATACGTGGTGGTTTGGGCAGTGATCTAAAAGGAGAAAAGTGTATGATGTTAACAAAAGCAAGGAAGTGGTGGGCTATAGATACATCCCTGCATTCTGTAGACTTTAATTGCAGAAACCAAGCATTGGTTTTATTCTTCAGTTCTATGTAGTCACTTAGCAGAAATGGTGTGTCTGTACCAGAAAAAGCATGTCTGAGAGCACTTAAGAGTCAAGGGACACCATGTTCACTAAAAAAGCTTGAAAGGAAATGAAATACAATTCTCTAAACCTTATTTTTCAGCAATGACACAATAAAGGAAATTATGTTCAACTATACTGATGACAACCTCTCATGTGGAAAAAAAATAAGGTATGTGGGTTCTTCTCAGTTTTATTCATTGTAAAAATAGTGTGAAAAATGAAGGGCATTGTTCTAATATTTAAATGACACTGATGAATAGCATTCATTTTTTACCAACCAAAAAAACTTACAGAAACATAAGGACTCTTCTGTGACCCAATGAGGGATTATATGGGGTCACGCTGTATGCAGATGTTCCTTCCTAATTACAAGCACATTTATAATGCCACTGGAATCACTGTATGGATGCTGTGAAGGCTGGGTCTGCATTCCTAAAACTTTATACAATTAAATTTTACCAAAAAAATGTCCTTAGGACTGCTCTATTATTTATGGAACCAATAAGCAACATCCATTTGGTTCCTGAGTAAATCCATCACTGAAAGAACTAAGGAAGACCAAACTCTCAAAACCATGCTTCAAATTATGTCAACATTATGCAGGAATCCAATAAGAAGGTTGACACAAATGTAATTACTCTTTCATGGAGCAATCATGGAAACCTCAGGCTCTAAAACAAAGTTGCTATGTGCTTGAGCACTCAAAACCTAAATTGATTTAGGCAAAGAGACCCTCAATTTATCCTAAAGTAATTCAATAGCCTTTGCAGCAATTTAGCCATAGCTTTTCTAAATTAACTGTCATAAATGTTGGCAATAAAGAAAGTGAAGCTATGTAGCATTAGATAGACAAGGAAGGCAACTGTTACTTTCTAAAGGAACTGTAACAGGGGGTACACTTACTCTAAAGCCTTGGATCTGTAGGCCCAAGAAATAGCTTATTGAAGTGGCAGAAATCAAGCACAACCATTGGTATCAGGGTGGAAACTAGTTTCTTTCCATCCTTTGTACAAAGGCAAATTCATTCATTCAGAGTGAGGTACCTGTTAGATACTGTAGCACAGATCAGCTATGGAAAAAAGATTCAGTCCAGCTGTTCTTCAGTTTGCAATGCCCAGTACTGAGTAGATGAGACATTTCATTCACCTATATTACTGAAAGTAAAATGCTCATTTGTTATACACCTTTTGAGACAATGCTAAGGCTAAGTCATCCATCTTTGACAATCTACTTGAACTCTGATAAGACATACTAGCAGACAGAAGATCAGTCCATTGCCAAAGACTTGTGACAGAAGTTATCATTCCTCCAAGAAGCAAACTGTATTACCTGCCAATGTAGTCAACTATAATAAGTATTTTGCTGCTACATATCACAGTACACAAGCTTCATTACAGAAAAAGGAACATTATGCTAGTCCTTCCCATTGCACCTCAAACAAGGGCAGTCTAAGGCCTTTATCCAAGTGTTTATCATCTAGGTCACATGTTAGTTATGCTAAGTGAGGCTCTAGAAGAGAACAAAAGTAGAAGCTGCAAAAGTGATGTGTGAAAAAAAAAATCAATCCATGCTCACTTTTTTCCCTCCAGCTTCCTCCTTTCCACTCTGTTTCACTTTTGAGATTATATTAGCCTCTCATAAGCTTAATGGTGGAACAGAAGTCATAAATAAACTCAAGCTTTGGCTTGTTACTACTACCTCCCAGAAACATTTTCATAGCGAGGCATTGACTGCCAGAGCTTGAAGCAACAAGAATGAGTCTGTATGTGAGGTGATTTTGATTTATCAGCAAACACATGTGCATCTTAAAAGTTTTCTATAATTTATATCTTTTTTTATCATGAGTGATTCAAACTTAATGACAGTATATAAATATGTTCTAGAAACAAGAATAGTAACAATCATAAACTAGCAAAAAGTTTAAGTGTATGATTAGTATCTTAGTCCTTGTAAATTAACAGACGGACTCAAACTAAAACTTAATCCAGGACTTGAGTGTTCTCTTAGGTCACGGAGCAAAAGAAACTTGTAAAATTTGTAAGGAAAAATACAAACATCCTGACGTATTCCATTATTTTAGAGATTATCTGAACTCACCAACTGGAAAACTCACCCCTCAAAAATAACAGAAATCACCTCTCTACACAATTGCTTTACAAACAGATTAGGTAAAACAAAGAGATAGTTAGAAAAAAGCACTCCAAGTTAATAATAAACAACAGGGTATTAGGTTTGTGCTGAAATAGTGTCTTGCATTGTCTTTGAGAAGCAGCCTGTAAAGGAAATATTTGGGGCTACACAGTGGGGTGAAAGAAGATAAAATATGGATTTAACTTAGCTTTGCCTTATTATGGAAAGGTTCACTAGGTTATGTTTCTATAATTGCAGATGTTCCAATAATAGTTTTACCTATCAAGTAAATAGACATAGAGACTAAAAATATGCAAAAAAATCAGACTTAATTATAAGCTCTGAATAATATTTTACGCAAGTCTGCACATGAAGACTATTCTTTTAAATACCTATCATGTCTAGTGGAGAAGCAAAATGAGCATGTGGGGACTTTGAAAATGAAGTTCAAAGACTATCAATACATTAAGGGACAAAAAAGAGTAAAGATTGCTTTTATTCTACAACACTTAACTGAATAAAAGGGAATATAGCATCCATAAATATATACGACATAGCCTAGAGAGTGGACACAAAAGAATGAAGTGACAGAACACACAAAAAACCACTCTATGAATTACCTTTTCAGATTACCTGAGGACAGAGGTGAGCATATATCCTTCGGATAAACAATTAATAGTTTTATGAACAGGTACATATAGTTTATAAGCTTGTTTCTCACACTGTCTTTTCAACATGCTTTCTATAAAGTTGCATTAAAATGAGATTTCAGTTACTAAAACCATATAGGTGTCAAATTCTTCCTTCATCAGCAACTTGTGCTGCAGCCTCAGGTTCCTTCAGCTACTCAGTTAAGACTGTATGTGTTTATACACAAACACACAGACCTTGGTACTACTGAGATGTAATAGTCTATGTAATCTCAGTGTGCTCACATTTCTCTCTCACAAAATTCCTAGGGGATTTTTTTTCCCCATCAATTACATCTGATTTCCATTTTGCATATTGACATGGTCTCTCTTCTTTTTCTGTTCTTTCATATGCAAGCTAGTACTGCTTATCTAGAAAACCAGGCTATAGTAAGCCACATTAAGATCTAAGTTTTATAAAGCAACTTACAGTTCTTTTCAACAACAGCAAAGGTTTGTGTTGTTGACAAAACTTGGAGCAGGAATTTTAATGCTAAAGCATATGCTACCTAAGCACCATTTTTAATAGGAATTGTTCAAAAAAAAAGACACTAAGATATGAAAACTGAGTGATTTGGAATTCATATACCTGTTTTAAAATATCAAGTGAGAAGAAAAAATAAAGATTGCAGATGAATTTTCAAATTTAAAAAACTCAGAAGATCCCTAACAGCTGTGGAAGCATGTTCATTATGATTACAGATATAACAATTTTTTAAATACAGAAAAGGTTGAAATAAAATCTTGCAAGAGATATGAATATTGCATCCTACAAGTCAGCATCTCTAACAACATTGTAATATGAAACAGCAAGTTGCAGATTTCTGTAACTTACTTTGTGAAGATATTAAAACCAAGAAAAAGGGATATAATAAGCACATAGGAAGATTCAATTTGGCTTAGAACAACCATGTGTCATTTACTTTTAAATCAACCAGTTTATGTTTCTTTTAAATCAACCCAAGCTCACATCCTATTATGTTTTTTGATAAAGGACAGGCATGAGGATATTCATATAATAGATGGCTTTTATCTGTTAAAAAGCCACCCTAAAAATTTTGAATGAGCATTCAAATATCTCAGAGTTTTAAATTTCAAAATACTCTTGTCTAATATCAATCATTTCCATAACATCATGCCATAGCTCGAAATGCTGAAATTACTTTTCTTCCTCAAAGCCACCAGCATTTGAGAACTACCTCCTAGTATCACTCAGTTCATTATTCAGCTTGCTTTTACTTCTTTATTCTTACACAATTCCTATTTCTTGCTACTTAACATTAGCTTTTTTTACTCTGTGCTCCAGAGAAATCTACCATGTCACAGACAAAGAAAGAGTTACCACTGTCTATCCAGAAAACAAGTTTCTATTGTCATCATAAAGATGTTATAATGATGAGTGTCTAATAGAAGAGCATCTATATTACCTTCTCACAATTAATCCCATTTTCTCTGGAAATCTTGAGGTTCTAAATACATATTTTTGAAAGCAACTAGAGAATGAATTACTGGTAAAGCCTTTAGGGGAAGTGGCATAAACCCTTTGCAGTCTCAAATGCAGGGTCAACTGTATATTACTGTGGATTACCATTTTTGTGACAGAGATTACCTATCCCCTGATAGCAAGCCTTTTTGAAGGGATCCCTAACATTTCTTCCTCTTGTGAAACTTCCAGCCTCAGTCTAAGAGGATTTATTTCTCCTCAGGACCACAAGTATTCATGTACAATTCATCTGAGGTTATCTTTGCTGTAGGTAGGTGTCTGGCAGCAACTTTTTTTCTGACTGCTAAAGAAACAGTGAAATATTAATATTCATACTCAAGTCTAATCATAATTACAACAAAGTTACTGATGTGAAAAACTGCTCTACAAAATTGGCTTGAGCATTCAACTTAACAGTCATTAAACAGATGACTTAAAGAAAATTATTTTACTTCCTAGGTTTCACCCACAGGATGAAAAGCACTGATGAAAACTGATAAGAAAATATACCTGCAGAGTGAGATCTCTAGAGAAGCTCCACCTGATTTTTCCCTCACAAGTGCTGCAGATTAAGAAAAAAGTAATAGAGCTAAGGGCTAAGTTTGGAAGTACACAGCAGGGAAGTCCTCCTTGTACATGCTGATGATCTCACTCTTGAAATAGAAAAGATGAAAATCAATGTAATCATTTTCTTTTTACGAAATCAACTACCATCTTGCCAAGTTGCCTTGACAGAATATCTCAACTTTTAACAATAATTCAGAGGAAAAAAGCTAAAACTTCCTGTCCTGCTAAGAAATGTAGTAGATGTAGATTCTTGCAAGAATACTTTTTTTTTTCTCCCAGAATATTATTGAAAATTCTGTACATAATTTTCACACACATTCCTCTGCCTTTAAGAGTCCAGTTATATGACAGGAATCAGACTGAAATGGTCTCTTCCTTCCTCTTCTTCTGACACAGGTAATTTCCACCTATTGTTTCTGTTCACCTGTTTGTGTACCCATGCTCCAGCAGTTCACAGGCTACCTGAAAAACTGTTACTTAAAAATAAATAAATAATTTATTAAATTATTTTTCATTTAAAAAAGTGTTTAACTTTTCTTTTTCCAGTAGAGCATCACAGAACTACTTTATACTGTAGCCAAACAGTTGGAATAGCACAAATGGGGGCAAAAGTAGCTCCTCCATCAGTTCTACCACTGGAGAGACAAGTTATCATACAGACTTCCTGTCTTCATTGTAAAAATGAAACTGCAAGCTCCTTTCTGTTCTCTCATGTAAGTTTTGACCAACTGCAAAGTAACAGAGCAGAAATTGAGCTTTTGGACAAAAGTTTGCTACATTTGAGTGCCTAATGTTAATCTCCTATATTGATAATTAAGTTTGAGAACAGAAGTAAAACTCAAAAGTGCTTAGTTAGTTCAGATTCAGTTTCAGTGGGATATATTGTCCACAAGCATATCTGAAAAAAAAGGTCAATTCCTATTCAAAAGTTTAAACATAGCTTTATGCAGACTCGAATTCTTAAAACTTCAGGTACCTACATTTTATATTTCATCATTGTTTTATTTATTACTCTGTCCTTATAGATTATATGTAGGTTTTTTCAGCTGTAACGAAGAAGTAACTCTATACCATACACTCATTAAGTATCCTAATAAGACTGTCTACTATCAAAGAGATACAGTATGCATTTTTTAATGTGATATCTTGGTACATCTTTCCATCTTGGTGCCATAAAATATCAAGAACTCAAAGTAAACTAGTCATGTTTTGTCTGTGCCATAATAACTGGTTTCTCCTATTATTTTTTCCTTCTCCCTACCTGAAGCAGTTCCAATCAAATGCTTTCTTTATTATTATTCCAAATACATTTCCAGTACACCAAAATACTACTTGCAAGCTAATTCAGAGGGGCAAAGAGCAAAAAGTCCAAAAAGTAAGCATCTTCACCATTGTCCATTGTCTCCATTGCTTTTGAAGAGAGTACCCAATCCTAGAGTACATGTAAATGCAAGGCAGAGGTCCGTAAGCAGAACAGATCTTCTGATAAATCATTCCCTGGACAAGTCATTTGGGTATGCAGCCGGGGAAGGGCAAGATAATTAGCTATTCATCAGTTCAAGAATGGAGAAGGTACTCCCATTGCTTGACATTCAATACTTAACATGAAATACGGCCACTACATTTCACACTCTTTTAATATGTAACCAAATTGTTCCCAGCACTTAATTTGTTCTGTCTTCACTTGCCAGATTTCCCATTGCCAGGGGGCATAGAAGTCTCTGACCACCCAGTATTTGACACACTGCAATAATTTACATTCTCTCATACACAAGAGGCAAAACCAAACAATCAGACTGAATGACTACCTTTCAAATTCAGGAGCTTTTGTTCCAAAAATACAAAACATATATGCAGTGCATTTATTAGATGCTTATATATCCATTGTACACAGCAGCCTATGAATGTCATCGTAAACAACAGAAAGTCATTGCTTTGAAGAGTTAGTATAAGAGCTTTAAGTAAATTAAGGTATAACAGGTCGTCCATTTCCAAGTTGTATTAAGAAAAAAATCAGCCTAGTTTACAAAGAGGAATACTGTGCTGAATTCAAACTTGAAATTGCACAAGCAGCCACAATAACCCATGCCTCCATAGCTACATAAACATCCATCTTGCTTTCTAAATCTGAATGTGTTGCTGCAGAACTGAGGAATGACCTGGAGTCAAGAAGACCACAACAACTGATCAATTGGTTTTTTGCTAGGTTCATTATTGTCACCCTATCACAAAGACTCTTTCAGTTTCTCCTGCCCTTACCCATGCAGCACAGCTATGTATAACTTCTTTGAAATTACACCTTAAGTTTAAAGATTGTTGATAACTCAGTGAAGGAAAAATAACCACTGAAGAGGCGATGAATTTCAAATAAATATACTGATAGTGTGCAATGACTCTCATTAACTCCACATTATGAAGCTCTGCATATTCTATTAGCTCTTGAAACATTAATTCAAGAATTTTCTTGACATTAGTTTTGCTTCATA
>NW_010332056.1:9781-17262 GCF_000700745.2 Antrostomus carolinensis
TACCAGCATTTTGTGGTAAATAACACAGAGCATAATATTGCTTGTAGGTTTGGTCTTCTCTTGAATAGACACAAAAGAGTAACCTGAAAATACAGAGCTATAGCTGAAAACAGAACTAAAACAGCAATCAAAACAACTTATCCCATGGTATTTATTGTCTTTTTCAAAAGCTAGTATTGATGCCAAGACCAGCAGTCCAGATAAAAATCTTTGTTAGCAAGTCACTTACCATATTTATTGATGATACTGGACCAATGCTGTTGACATAAATGTCAACATCAATAACTGTTGGTTTTACTGTGGGGGGAAAAAAAAAAAAAAAAAGATTATTTTGCAGAACACATAAGTAATCACTTTAAATATTTTCTTCCCCAATAGCTGTAAGGTCTACTCTTCAGGTAGAACTACTGAGAAATATGGATTATGTATTTTTCAGGAAGACAAGATTTCTTTTCCTCCTGCCCAAAAAAAATTGCCATAAATTACAGCCTGTACTACTTTATCATCATGATCCCTATTTATCTCAGCAGCAATTTGTTAAAGAAACTTTAAGTTCTAAGCACAGTGGCTCAAAGTCAAAACCGAAGATGACTGACATGAAACTAGAAATAATGCAGCAGATCACTTTTTCCCATTGCCTCAACACACAGGTCCTTTAGCACGTTTGTTCCACACCAGAAAATCTTTCCATATTTTCTCATCTCATCAGCCCTGAACTCAGCCTAACTTAGAGTAAAATCACTATGACATCCATTTATCTAAACCTAAGCAACTCTTCTCCTTTCATTTTAGACTCATTCCCTTCAGCCCATGTTGCTTTTGCACTCATTCATCCAAAAATTTTTTAATTTAATTTGATTTAGTCAATGCAAGTTTCTCACAAGATCTTCCATGTTTTCAGACTTGCAGGATTTAAAAGGCCAGGACAAGCTCTGTACTCCTTTCTTTAGCTGAGGCCACCAGGATTTATCTTCCTTTTAGTATCTTTGGTGTCAGTGTACCTGCTGAATTTTATTCAGATAGCTCTTACTGGTGACCTAGTCCAACTCTAATACTGCCACTCTTACACTGAAAAGCACATTGGGTTTTTTTACTTATACTGCCCTCTGTCCAACCTCACAGGGTATATATTAATCTTTAAATTGAGATCTAAATTGGTGTTTTACTTTCCCCAGGGTTAGCTGACCCAAAACTAAGCAAGTATAAATCCTGTTCTAATCGGCATAATCAGAATTGATCCAAACTTGGTCCTAGTAGGCCAACAGCTTCTGTTAGACATCTCTCTTTCCCATAGAGGCACCTTCCCTTCTCCATGGTATTTAAAAAACTCCAGAGAGTAATTCAAACCAATTAAGTTTGGGAACTTTGCTGAACTCAGGCCTTTTTTGCACCAACCTCTAAGACCCCTAGAACCAGGAAACACAGGTACATCAGCCACTCAAAACTCAGAGAGCTTTCTTCAGGGAAGCTACTCAGCAGAGGAGTGAAGAACAGGTAAATACCATGATTCTGTGGGAAGCTTATCTCAGGTAGATAACAGTTAATTTGTTTAAAACTTAAGAAGCTATCTATCTGGCACAAAGTTGTAGATAGGAATCTTCACATGTAAAGATGAATAATTTTTGCCCTCATGTTTCAAGTTTCAGACTAACAATGCCAAGGAGTTTTAAAGTACCTGAAAAGTTAGATGGTTCTGAAAAAATAGGCAAGTTGGCTTGTTACGTGGTACATATCATTAGGAAGACTAGATTTAATGTTGCAAAAACAGACATTAAAGTGGGTATAAATATAAAGATGACAACCATTCTTTCTAATTCATTACGTACCACACACTTTGACTGCATATGGTCAGAACATTCAGGATTATTTAAGGCCATGGTTTCAAATTGTCTGAAGTACTGGTTTATAAACTCAGATCTTCCCTTCAGCAAAAGAAAATCTGAACTCAGCTGAACAAGCACAACTGATTAATGCAACTCTAATTGTACCCAGCTAATAACTAAATAGAGTCTAGCAGCTTCTGGTAATGAGACTTGCCTCAAAATGCAGCAATAAATGTCATTACACAGGAATTGGTAATAGCAGGGAACTACAGCTAGATCTTTTACCATTATAACATACATCAAATAACTGTCTCTGACCTTTTTAGGGCTTATGCACATACCTAGCTGGAAGTTCCACACTAAGGAGTTCTGGAGAACATTAATGGAACAAGACTTAGTGATGCAAATTGGCATGCAATTGAATCTTGGCAGGATGAGGGACAAAGTTGAGGACCAGAACATGGTGCCATTTTTGTTAATCATTGCAGTTAAGTATATAAATAGTTTATGAGATGATAATTTCTCCCGAATGTACTGGGCCTGATTCTCTTCCAGTGCAAAAAAAAAAAAAAAAAAAAAAAAAAAAAAAGCCTCTTCTTATGTCAAATTAAATCAGCATCTAGCCTCAGACATCCCCAGTCAAATCCAAATTAAATTAAAAAAAAAAAAAATATATATAGGTAATCACTACAACAACATATATAGTTATATCACTACAACAACAAAAAAGACTGAAAGTTCCTTTGAATTATATATTGTTCTCCTAGGCAGAGGCAGAAAACACAATTGTAATACAATTGTATAGTAAATACATGTTTGGCTTTTGAAAGACAAGACAGAAGAGTACAGTTCTTGTTGCACATGGTCTTTTCATGGATATAAACAGATGTAAACCAGGAGAACCATCAGGTATAAATTTTAGATTTGTTACCACAGGATTTCAATTCAAAATACCAACCATAATGAGGCAAAGATTTTATGAGTACTTCATCCAAAACGCATTATGAAAAGGAAAGTAACTGAGTCTTAAAGTTATCATATCTTACTCGAAAGAACTCACCCTCTACTAGTCTTTGAAATAAATTGAGTACTATGGAAGACATAAATAGTTACATTAGCAATTATTTCAAGGACTACTCAGATTTTCTGTATACTACAGGCTTTTGTGAGCATTCAGTTCATTAACTGATTTAAGCCATGCATGGAGCTGCTGGGCTGCAGATGGAGCTTTTTTTCTTGCACTAAGAAAATCCTCACAGTCTTGTTGATTGAACAACAAAAGCGTTAATACCTCACTAGAAGCTGACAATAAGGTTAAATACCGATACTCAGCTCCAGTACTGTTTTGATATCAGCATCAGCCCAAAATAGTTCTAACGAGCTGTCAGAAACTTAGGAGTATTACTGGTAGAACTACATGTATATCGCGTGCAGGTGAACAATTAAAAGTTGTCAACAAATGTACCAACCTTCTCAAAGGGCTTTGAAATATTCTTTAATATATGGCAGTTAACTTTCCCTAAAAGGCAATGTGAGCACATCCAAGTAACTGCAGTGTTATGCTGCTACACACTGCTATCAAAGGTTAGCTAACTGCTTATCACAATCATTTCCTTTTCCAACATGTTGGTTTTAATTGAGGAGGGGATCTATCAAAGCAATCAAAATATCTGCAAACAAAACTAATGTCACGCCAGTATTTAGCTAATAGTCCCCATCTGATCCAAATGTCATGTCTTTGAGACAGAGTGTTTATATTCCAGTCAGCATTGTGACTATTACATTGCAAAGACACATCTGAGTAAAATTTGTCTACAAACTTTAGACAGTTCAAAAGACACCTAGCCACAGTGAGTTCAATGCTGCCTGCAAAGCTTACTTAAGAAGCCAAGCGAACATTTAGAGGGTTAGTGTAAAGCTAGGTCAGATACGTCTGCACAATAAAACATAGAAACAGCTAGAAGAATGCCCTGATCACAAATACTCGTGCAGGCCAGCTATAGGATTTGTGTAGTCCTGCTTTATAGATTTACACTGGTGAAATAAACAGTACCTGAGCTTAAATCCCATTAAAATCCATAAGACTTTACTCTTGGACATATGTAAGCTAATCATTTGTGTAAAAAACTCAACAGATAAATCTGGATAATTTTAAAAGACTTTTGAGACAATGAACACAGGAATTATTATACAATTTCACAAGTAATTCAGGGAAAAAAATCTGCAATCAGTTCCTGTTATTTTATTATGTTTATTTAGTATTTTAAATTGTCCCGTCCTTTCAAAATATCTTTAAATTTTTTATAGATCTCTGCTATTTAGAATTTATGCTTATTTCATGAATGAAACCACTTTGCTTCCTACAGAACGCTTCCTCCACATTTGGAGTCTGTCCAAATAGCATTTGTGTTTTTGCACAAATTATAAATATTTAGAATTATTTTTTAAAGTTTAATGTTTAGAAATATTTTTATTGGAAGCTCATTTAAACATGAGTACAACTAGCTAAGCTCTCATAAATTTTAAAATAAAATTAAAATTCATTTTTGTTGAGAGTTAACATTTCCTACATTGTTCAAGAAACTCTCAGGTCTAAATTATTCTGGTTTTATCCAAAAGAGTGATGGTAAAAATGTATGGATCAATACATGTCTATAGAAGCAAAGCAATTAGCATTAGATTTTTAGAAAGCACACAACCACATAACATACACAATTTCTGTTCCAAAAATACACAGCCACTTAAACTCTGCCTAAGTTCCACAAGACTTCTGAAGGCAAAAGACTAACAAGATTGGCTCTACGGTAATGAGATTTTTTTTTTTTTTAAATTACTGTATAATAATATTTTACATTATCTCATTAGCACATAAATTGCTATTTTTAAATTGTGATAAAGCTGTAATAAATCATCACAGTTATTGGTAACCATAGTATTAGTGATTATAGTGTTAATGTTTACTTTGCATTAGAGATGATGACTATCAATATTTTCCTACGTGACCTTATAGGCGACATCTAATTACCTGTTTGTTTCTGTAAAACAAACTACTATGCTAACACGTCACTTCTCTGGGTTAATTGTGGTCAAGACAAAACTTCTGTACTGAGGATAAATTACCACATTTGAAGAAAGACATAATAACAGGAAGTGTTTAGTCACCATCCCTGGAGGTATTTAAAAGATATGTAGATGTGGCACTTAGGAACATGGTTTAGTGGTGGAATTGGCAGTGTTAGGTTTTCCACTGGACTCGATGATCTTAAAGGTCTTTTCCAACCTAAATGATTCTATGAATCTATTCTATGATTGTGCAAAAGTATCAGTGAGGAAAAGAAGAGAGACTCAGTGTTCCTGCATAGAAGAGAATGGGCTTGAAAAACAGATAGAGGTCAAAGCCCTCCACTTGCTACAGCCAGAAAAACTGGCAGAACTGTCATCCCTATGTTTTAAGATCAAACTACCAAAACAGGACTGCAAATGAAAATCAAAAGGATAATAAAGAATTGTGTACAGATTTGAAAGAAATTGTGGATGCAGCAATACCAGGAGGAGAACAGAGTCTTCCGAACAGGGTATTTTATTCACATGCTCAGTTTTGTTGCCATTCTGTCCAGGAGTGTGAAGGACAGTGTGCACATAAATGGACTCCCTCAATTAACTGCAAATCACTTTTATTCTTCATATCCCACCAGCACCATCATTCACTCTTCAGCACTTTTATCTTTCCTTTACTTTTCCCTAATGCACAAGCTGTAATTTTTCCAGTATTGTGTTGTTTGGGAATGAAAACTGTAGATCTTAATGGCAAGGCTGGTTTTACAATCAATCCCTAAAGTTTCCATTTTTGTTTTACTTATATTCATATATATAAGGGGAAGGTGGCATTCCTATGCAATATCATAAGAGTGATAGAGTAGAATTTGTTGCTACAAAGTCTAGCAAGCTAGCAACAAAGGTCTGCATGAACAATAGCAATCATAAGAAAACTGTACAATTGCAAAAAAAGAGCAACAATATTTTAAAACAACACGTGCAGAAAGTTTCCCTTGTTTAAAGGTGACAGAATAATTTGTTAATCTGTGCCACAATCTCAAAATGGCAACTGTAGCACTGTACATCTGCCCAAATTACAAGTACTTGCTCAGAACCCTCTTTAATTTTTTTATTTTTTAAAAAAAAACCCTTCTAAATACATTTCTACATTTAGAGGAGCTAGTATAGCTCTAGGCAATCACAGAAGGAATGAGAAAGAAGAAAGGGATTTTCTTTTGTAATTAATATCTTAGACATTTCTTGACTCTTACCTAAATTTCAATCCATGGCGTCCCAAAAGTATGTATGTTATACTCCCAAACTCCTCTCAAATTTCTTAGGTGAAGTTATGGAAAAAGAAATAAAATAAGAACTAGTAGATGCTACATTAAGTTTCGGGTCTGACAGTTCAGATTAAGAGTTTGGTAAATGTTAACTCTCAATGAAACTTTCCTTCCTACAATGCCATTCAATAAAAATATTCTATCTGAGTTCGTAACAAGCCATTTCAGCAAATAATCACTGTCAGGAAATAAAACTCTTATTTAGAGTTATCTGGGTAAATGAATTACACAGAATCACAGAGTGTTAGGGATTGGAAGGGACCTCAAAAGATCATCTAGTCCAATCCCCCTGCGGGAGCAGGATCACCTACAGTAGGCCACATAGGAACGTGTCCAGGCAGGTTTTGAAAAACAGAGACTCCTTCTCCAGAGAAGGAGACTCCACAACCTCCCTGGGCAGCCTGTCCCAGTGCTCTGTCACCCTCACCATAAAGAAATTTCTTCTCAAGTTTAAGCGGAACCTCCTGTGTTCCAGCTCACACCCATTGCCCCTTATCCTACCATTGGACATCACTGAGAAGAGCCTGGCTCCATCCTCCTGACATTCGCCCTTTACATATTTATAAACATTAATGAGGTCTCCCCTCAGTCTCCTCTTCTTCAAGCTAAAGAGACCCAGCTCCCTCAGTCTTTCCTCATAAGGGAGATGCTCCACTCCCTTAATCACCTTTGTGGCTCTGCACTGGTCTCTCTCAAGCAGTTACATGCACAAAGAGAAAGTTGCATTATCAGGGACCTTGCTGTTAAGTACTTGGGTAAAAGGCGTCTATCTCCAACCCAAAACCAGTACATCTTTGTCAACCCAACACACTACAGGCAAGACATAATTATGCAAAGATACAAGTGTCTCATTAGAAAAAAGACAGGAAAAAAAAGCAGGTTTATCTGCAAAAAAACGTATTTCTTGGATTCAATTATGATATTATAATTTCAGAAAAACAAAGTGATTGGTGACAACAGCATGGTTCACTAAGGGAAAATCATGCCTGACCAGTCTGGTGGCCTTTTATGACAAGGCTACAGCATTGGTGGATAAGGCTAAAGCAACTGATGTTATCTACCTGGACTTGTGCAAGGCATTTGACACTGTCCCACATGACATCCTTGTCTCTAAATTGGAGAAACATGGCTTTGATAGATGGACCATTCAGTGGATTAAGAATTGGCTGGATGGTTGCACTCAGAGTTGTGGTCAACAGATCGATGCCTGAGTGGAGACTGGTGACAAGTGGTGTCCTTCAGGGGTCAGTACTGGGGCCTGTGCTGTTCAACATCTTTG
>NW_010332057.1:0-1826 GCF_000700745.2 Antrostomus carolinensis
AGTGGAAGGTGTCTCTGCTCATGGCAGTGGGCACTAGACTAGATGATCTTTAAAGGTCTCTTCCAACCCAAACCATGCTATGATTCTATGATCATGGACTGCCTCCTGCCTCTGCCCTGATACAAGCTGAGCTCTGACCCCACCTACCAGCGCTCAGCAGTACTTTCCTTGGGAGACCAAACCTCTGGACTTTGGGAACACCCTTATCACTGAGCTGTAAGCAAGATTGTGGTGGCAGGGATACATTTCAAACTCTTACTGGAAGGGAGTTGGATTTTCAAGTGGTTGTTTTGGTTTATTGCTTCAATGATCCTTGTTTGCAACCTTCCCTTCTGCTTCCTTTACAAAAATTTAGCCAAAAATGTTGCTTTTCCCAAAAGCTGTTACTTCAACCATTTTAATCGTGTTCTTTTTGGTGTCTCTCTTTTAACCTTTTTATTAGAGGTATATTCTGGCCCCATATTTTGTTTCCAGTGCTTTTATGAAGAGTCTCATAATAATATCATATAATCACACATAATTTATCTCAGTAACACAGTCATAATCCTTTTTATTTTTCTTTTTTTCCCCTTATGTGTTTGGTTTGTAATGATACAAGAGTTAGTTTGGGGTGTTTTGATTTCTTGACAGATATTTCAGGAGTTCATGAGCCTAGTGTTTTGTAAATGTGCTTCAAAACTCATTGTCTTTCCTCTTTACCTCTATCTTTAGAGTTCTCCCTAAATCCTAGTTAGTGAGAGACTTTGCCAGTCCAACAAAGATTTTTTTTCACTTCTTTCTGTGAGAAAGAATCACAGAAATTTAAATTTCTGTGATTAAACTTCTTTTAATCACTTTTTTTCATTAATATCCACCCATCTCACTTTGTACTCTTTTGTTTTATTCAAATTTCTTTCCATTTCTTTTTCAGGCGATATTTTTTAATTGTATATTTTCTTTGATTTCTCTTCTTTCTTTTCCCCACTTCTTTTTCAGGCGATATTTTTTAACTTTATTCTATATTTTCTTTGATTTCTCTTCTTTCTTTTCTACAGTATCCCAAATCTTTACATATGTTAGATATGTCATTCATGAACCCAACCAACCCCAGTTACTATAGTGCAAAGACCAGAAAATGTCCATGTTGACTTCCTGTGGTGGATCTTAAGCCTTGTAGAGTTCAAAATTGCTGCTTCAATGTTGTTTTTTGGGATTTTTTTTTTCTGTTTTGACAAGGTTCAGTTCGACCTGGGAAGATCATGTGTCAAACAGATTTTTCACCCTCAAAATAACTATAAAATTAAGTATCAAATGGCAAAATCCACACTGAAGAGATTTTGAAAAGGCATTTGACAGACTTCCTTATGATTCAATTTGGGACACCCTGAAGTGTTGGGGTATTCCAAGAAAAATAATCAACATCATCAAGT
Source organism: Antrostomus carolinensis (assembly GCF_000700745.2). Lineage (NCBI taxonomy): Eukaryota > Metazoa > Chordata > Aves > Caprimulgiformes > Caprimulgidae > Antrostomus > Antrostomus carolinensis. The sequence goes on from NW_010332057.1 coordinate 1,410, forward strand.
CTTTTTTTCGGTCAGAGGGCAGCCTTCATGGGTCAAGAAAAGCTGTCCTGAGCCTATGTGTTCAGTCAGATACTGATGTGGGATAAGGATGAACTATATCACCTGTCCTGTTTGGTACCACCACTGGTTTCTCTAAAGGAAAGCAGAGACATTGCTGGAGTAGATGACCAAAATATGTAATTTTTGCTGATGGCAGCTCTCTCGAGCAGCAGCTCAGCTGTTCCACAGGCAGGAACCAATTTATCATCTAGCATTAGAAAAATCCAACATGAGGTTAATAGCTTGGGATGAAAATAAGAAGACAATGAGATTCCCAGCAGTTTCTAGCTCAAAGATTGTCTTTTAGAGGGCAAAAGGTTACAAAAGGTGAATTTATTCATGTGCCTTGGCAGAATCATGATTGGCGAGGAAATTCAG
>NW_010332057.1:1852-2765 GCF_000700745.2 Antrostomus carolinensis
TATTCGGGAGCTTGGATCACTGAAAACCTACAACTGACAGTTCAACCTTTGGCTCTTCAGCTCAGACGTTCTTTCCACCTTTACACACAGATGTGAGTGCTGGAAACCCACCAAAGGTATAAACAAGATATCTCAATGCTTTGGAAAGCAAATGCCTTAGGAAAACAAAACAAAACCCTGAGGATTAAATGGAATGAGTTGGTAAGAAATACTGGGATTCCTCAAGCTTTTGACAGCCCCTTATCTCCAGCAGGATGTATTTGAGTTATGTGAAAAATGCAAAGCCAGAACGTCTGCCACAGCAGGTGGGACAGTAAGCAGCAGGAGAAACATATGAAAGGAGTTGGCTGAAAGAATAGAGATATCAAAACACAGTCAACTGGGGAAAAAATAGCTGAGTAAATGACAAGGAGGACACGCAGAGAACAACAGAGGTTAGAGAAGAATGGAAAAACTGTTTTCAACTTTAAAGTTTCATCTGTATTAGCAACAAAAATATGGCCAAGACCTAGACTTGAGCGATGATCTGATGACTTGTCAATATAGTTATAGAATAACGAATGTTGGAGAGGACCTCTGGAGGTCTCTGATCCAACCCGCTGCTCAAAGCAGGGTCAACTAAGATCAAGATGGAGATTTCACAAACTCTCTGGATCCCAGTCCAGTGTTTGGTCATCCTAATGGGAAAAGTATTTTTTCTTCTAATATGTAATCAGAGTTTCCCTTATGGTAACTTCTGTTCTTGCCTCTTGCCCTTCTGCTGCGCATTTTCAAGAAGAGTTTGTCTCCACCTACTCCATATCTTCCTGTCAGGTGGCTGAAGAGGGCAATAAGACCTTCCCTTAATCTTGACTCCTCTCCTCTCCTCTCCTCTCCTCTCCTCTCCTCTCCTCTCCTCTCCTCTCCTCTCCTC
>NW_010332057.1:2865-4644 GCF_000700745.2 Antrostomus carolinensis
CCTGTATAGGTTTAGCCAAGTCCAAGTAACAGTCTCCTAGGAAATTCCCAGTCAAGGACTTTTCCTAGATCCCACATGGGCAAGACCATCTTGCTTTTTGAGGGAAGTTAACGTAGCTATTTGAATGTGTGGCTTCTCCTGTTTCAGTTAGATGTGTGCACAAAGCCTGCTTAGTTCTCGATGATATGTTGATGGGGTTGAACTCAAAGAGAACTGAACAAACTCCCATGGGGTGAAGGAGAGAGAAATCCCACCACAGAGTCTATAGAGCAGCTACAACCTTGAGAACGGGAGAATCTCAGGTAAGTCTGCAAGAAAAGCACCATGAAGCAATGTTGGGAAACAACCCCAGAACTATAATGCAGTGGAGAGTTGAGCCATAACTACCTTTGAAGATCTAGGCCTGTTTTGGAGCTGGATTCCCTGACACTCTACAGTGACTAGAAATCAGTTGGCCTGAGCAACACCTTATTATCCATGATCTGTCTACACACTCACCAGGGAAGGTTTCAGGCCAGTGAGGCTTTGAGGGCCTCTTGCTTCAGTCTTCAATGTGAGAGAGAAAAAGCAAAACATGGTCTTCTATGACATACGTACTTAAGAGTATCCTGGGGGGCATCAAAGAGTGTGACCAGCAGGTCAAGGGAGGTTCTCCTCCCCCTCTACTCTGCCCTGCTGAGGCCACATCTGGAGTGTTGTGTCCAGTTCTGGGCTCCCCAGTTCCAGAGGGACAGGGATCTTCTGGAGAGAGTCCAGTGGAGGCCACAGAGATGATGAGGGGCTGGAGCATCTGCCTGACGAGGAGAGGCTGAGAGAGCTGGGACTGTTCAGCCTGGAGAAGAGCAGCCTGAGAGGGGATCTGATCAATGTCTATCAAGATCTGAAATGTGGGGGCCAAATGGATGGGGCCGGGCTCTTCTCGCTGGTGCCCAGTGCCAGGACAAGGGGCAATGGGCACAAACTGGGACAGCAGAAGTTCCAGACAAACTTTGGGAAAAACTTCTTTCCTGTGAGGGTGCCGGAGCCCTGGGACAGGCTGCCCAGAGAGGGTGTGGAGTCTCCATCTCTGGAGATGTTCAAACCCACCTGGACACTTTCCTGTGTAGGGAACCTGCTTTGTCAGGGGGGTTGGACTGGATGATCTCCTGAGGTCCCTTCCAACCCCACCATTCTGTGTGTTTCCATGTGTGATTAGCTTTTCTTCTCTATGTTGAGCAATGCCAGAGGACCCTTGAGAAACTTGAAGGATGCTTTAAATGATGCTTGCAGATAACAATTTCTAGAGTTCCTCAAGAGTGTTTTTAAAATAGAGGCAATGCATTTCTGTGTTTTGAAATAGCTTTGAACTTTTGGAGTAACTTCTGAGCACAAGAAATGCATCATATCAGCAGCTACCTACTTCAATCCAGTTGGGTGAAGAAAGAAGCATGCAGAAATAAAGGGTTTTTTTAAATAAAACAAAACAGGACCATGTGCACAACACTATGAAAAGGTAGGAGCTCTTAACCAAACCTGAAGAGCAGGATACAGTCCTCCAGCAACAGCAGCTGAACTTGCAGCAGTCACCAGCTGGCATAAATTGAAATAGCTCAGCTTTAGTCTCCAGGTGATATAAATCAGCTGAGTTCCAGCACAGCTGATCTTGGTGTAGGGGATAAATCTGTGTAATGCTCACCCTGGTTCATTCTGTGTTGGGGGTAGGTGCATCTGATCCTCTAGGCTAAGGAAGGTCTTGGCAAGCATGGCTTTTTCTTTTGCTGTTGGGGAGAAGCCAGGTTG
>NW_010332057.1:4670-8836 GCF_000700745.2 Antrostomus carolinensis
GCTATAACATGAGGAGGGAGGGAAAGCAGAAGGGAAGGGGAAGGCAGAAGGGAGACAAATGAGACCTAGGGGAAAAAAAAAATAAGAAAAAAAAAATCTGTGAGATCATAGAATCATAGAATGGTTTGGGTTGGAAGGAACCTTAAAGATCATCTTGTTCCAACCCCCCCTGCCATCAGCAGGGAGAGATGTGGAAAGGGAGAGAAGAGGTGACAGGGAAGAAATGAAAAAAGAGAAAAAATATGAAGCAAGAAAAGGGAAATATGTGTAAAGTAAAAAGAGGAGAGTAGCTGGTGTGGAGGAGACTTAAGGTTTCAAAACCCAGATGACTTGAGGAAGGGCATATAAAAGAAAGAGAGGAATGACTGGGAAGAGGAGAGTGGCTGCATCCTTCCCCAGCCTGGAAGAGGACAGGGGTGGCTTTTTGTTAGTTTTCCTTCAAAAAGGCTATTTACTGAGCTAATACTATCCCCAGCCAGAGCTCAGCTCAATCATTTGTCCGTGTGTCCCCCCCAGCCCCTCCCATACAAGCCCTCCTGCCATCCACGTGCGATCTGTTTTGACAAAAAACAAAGCCCAAGTCTGGGTGACCCTCTCGGTGGCCCCTTCGCTCCCTCCCACACGTGTGCACGCACACGTTAATTCCTAACCAAACAATTCAGGGGCTGTTGGCTGGGTGCGTGTCCTTTGGCTGCCCTGGTGTAACCCCCAGAAGCAGCGGAATTAAGCCCTTCTCTTTAAATATTTTTGAATGATTCGCTCCAGTGAAAAGTGAAATCTGGAAAAAATTCTTGCCCTATGCAGAGGAGTTGTCTGAGGCCTCCCCTGAAGCCCCACACCCCACTAGAACCTTTACCTCCCCTGGGACCAGTGGTTGAGACCAAAAAAAAGAAACCAACCTCCTCCTGGGCTCTTTTCCAGCTTTAAAAATATATTATTTATAGTACACAAATAGCCAAGGGGAGCTTTTGTTTGTTCTTTCCATCTGTCCCTTGCAGCATAGAAATCCAACCTGCAAAGGGATGCTCAGGGCACCAAAGGTGACGACCATCTGTGGCAAAAGCAAGGTAAGAGGAACTTCTTTTCATGTGGGACTCGGTGCTGCAAGTGGCCACAGAGACATAGGAACTGTTTTCAAACGGGCTAACCCAGTCACTGCTCATCCCATCGATCTGGAAAAGGGCTTTGCTTTGACCTTTTCTTTTTCCCAGAAGCTGGATAAAAAACCTGCTTTTCAGAAAGCTAGAAAATCTTATCTTCAAGTGTGGATAAATTCATTTGTTTTCCTCACCAAGTCCTTCCATTCTTGGGATATTCATAGGAAAATGTAAGAAGGTCCACAGTTGTAGGATAATGTATCTTTTTTCCTTTGCCCTGCTTTGGGAAATTATTTCCCAACTTGTATCTGTTAGAAGCTGGCATGTGTCCTGAAGAAGGCAATTTTGCATGAAAATGTTGTGGGTACCAAAAGATACCAAAATAAGCCAGGTCTGGAGAAGAAAAGGCTCCGGGGAGATCTTATAACAGCCTCCCAATACCTGAAGGGGCTACAAGAAAGCTGGGGAAGGACTTTTCATAAGGGCAGTTAATGACAAAACAAGGGGAAATGGGTTTAAGCTGCAAGAGGGGAGGTTTAGATGAGATATTAGGAAGAAGTTCTTCACTGAGAGGGTGGTGAGACACTGGAACAGGTTGCCCAAGGAAGTTGTGGCTGCTCCTCCCTGGAAGTGTTCAAGGCTAGGTTGGATGAGGCTTTGAGCAACCTGGTCTAGTGGAAGGTGTCCCTGCTGCTGGCAGGGGGGTTGGGACTGGGTGAGCTTTAAGGTCCCTTCCAACCCAAACCATTCTATGATTTTGTTGATTGTCTATGAATGAACGTCCTCTCTTGCCCATGCTTTGGACACAGCTCACTCTCATACGTGCCCTCATGCTCCTCTGAATAATTATTGTGCAATTCACCCTTTTCTGCCCCGTCTTTGTTCCCTGTAAGAATAACAGCCCTAAGACTGGAGACTTCTTAGAAGTATTGACTTCCAAAGAAGCGTGACGGTTCCCTACATACCCTTTTCTTCCTTCCCTAACTTTGCTCTCTCTGGGTTTTGGGGGGGGGATTGTGAGGTGTGGATGTTAAGTCTGAATTTCATGCCTTGACTTTTGCAAACCGTAGAAAAACCCAACTTTGCAAACAGCCTCTCAAATATGGGGCCAGTCAGGTCAGTGGTTGCAGAGCATTACAAGCAACTCCCAACTGTATGGTGGAAAGAACCAAAAAAACATGATTAAAGAGCAATGTTTCTTCAAAACCAGAACATTCCTTTGGCTCTAGGGCAGAGATGTGGGTTAAAACAAGCTTTGCCTACAATGCAAAGCCCACAAGGTTGCAAGACTTAATGCATTGATGTTTCCTGCGGTTCAAAGAGCCTGCAATGATGTGGGTGCAGATCACTAGCATGGTCTTTCCATCTGTAGACATGTTTGAAGGCTGCATTACCCATCCTAAAGGCACAACACAAAGGCTTGTGGTTGACCATGCAAGGTGCAGGAAGAGGATGGGCCTAAAGATCCAGAAATCCCCCATCTCATGCTTGTTACCTGTATGAAGACATCTGTGGTGAGAACCATTGTTAGTTGTGCAGCAGAGTCTGTCTTGGAGAAAATTACCTCATTAAGTGCAGTGGAGTGAAAGGATAATGAGTGCAGTGTGCACGATCAGAGAATCAGGACCAGGCAGAGAAATAGGGAAGCAACCACTTGGATTGTTCAGAGGATCTGTTCTTCAGATGCCCACGTGCTGCTCTATGGATGCAGCCATCCCAGATGAGATCTCTGCTCTGTTAAAATGTAAACTCTGCCTCTGTCTTCAACCAAAACATTGTTGCACCTGTGTGAACACTGGCTTTGATCTTCCAAAACACCTTTCATATATGTATTTCCTAAGTTTGCTGCCCTTTGGCCATGTCCCCTGCTCTTTCCTGACCTTTCCTTTTGCATCTGGATCTACTGCAGGCTCCTGCACTGGTGATTTCTTCACCAGAACAAGAGGATGTGTTAGATGCCTCCTGGCCCTGAGCTTATCTTGTACTTCTTGAAAGAAAAAGAGTAAAGCTTTGTAAATTTTGATATATGACCTTGTCTGTCACCCTATTGCAGAGGCAATCACTCTCTTGCAGGTGAATCTCTCCCATCCCACCATGTCCTCTCAAATCGTGGTTCACCTAAGTTCACTCTGACCCCAGCTGTTGTGTATTTACCTTTCTCTTTTCTTCAGCCTTTGAATAGAGGGTATTAGCATAATGTGTTTGACACCCCCTTTCCCTTCCCTCCAAAGTCCCTTGAGAGAGAATGAACACATCAACACCTAACCCTGACTCATAGAGGCTGGGGAGGTTGTTGATTTTAGGTTGGAAAGATTGCTAAAATTAAATAAACAATATGCCAGACCAAAAAAATGTTCCTCAGTTCATAACTCCCTGGATCCATTTACAAAAAAATTTAAGCTCACCAGAAACCAGATCTTTGTTTGGAGAGGGAAATGCGGAAGGGAAACACTAAGATGTTAGTTGACACGTACAGAAAAAAGAAAAAATAAAATAAAAGTGAATAAAAGAACATGGAACCAGAAAGTCCTTTATGGGCCAGTGAATCCAGCCCAGGCAAACCCAGGCAACCACAGCATATCATGCCTTTCATAAAGTGATCGAGCTTGTGTTTAAAATGTTGAGGTTATTTGCTCCAAATAACCTTCTCAGAGGATAACAGCAGAATCTCCCTGCTCCTGTGGTCACAAACGTTCACGTCCAACCTAAATTTATCCACAGGCAGTTTACAGCCACTTTGCCAGCTCTGCTTCTCTCTCCACTGTTTCATCATCTATGTCTGTGACTAGAAAACAATCACAACGTTCTCAGCTCTCATTTTGCCAAGTCAGATAAATCAATGTTATGGAGTCGTCCCATCTTGGAAGATAATTTATCTTTTTCCTGATCCTCTATCTAGTGTCAATTCCTCCTGTTTGGATGGTCAAAAAAATCTACAGGACTCAATGCAAGGTCTGAGGATAGCTACAAGGAAAGCATGAAGACTGCCTCATGGTTGTTAGAAGTACCTTCCTTGATACATCCCTTTTGAATAACTGAATTTTCATAGAAACATAGAATCATAGAATG
>NW_010332058.1:0-22751 GCF_000700745.2 Antrostomus carolinensis
GCTGGTGCCAGCCCCCAGCTTTCCCACGAGCCCATCACAACCTGCCGTGACCTGCCTTACTGAAGTACTTCTGCAAATCTTCCAAGAGGAAACACGATCGTGTGGTTAAATCAGGCGACCGGGAACATGCTGTCCTGGGCACGGTGCCCAGCGTGGGGCGGCGGGAGCAGCCGGCGGCGAGGGGGGTCCACAGGTCCACGCTCCTTTTCCGCTTGAAGCTCCCCACATGCACGGTGCTCGGTGTGGGCAGAGCACTCTGAGGGTCTCTCCATCTCCCCGCAGCCGTGGGTCTGTTGCTGACAACCACCACGAGCAGGACCGAGGAGCCAGGGGATGATCTGCCAGCCGAGATGCTGCCCAATGCAGGGGAACGTCTGTGTTCAAAATTCACTCAGAAAGTCAAACCCGTAATTCCTGGTGTGCAGCTGCTCTAACACGGCTGCAGCAGTTACAGGATAATAATGCGTAGAGTATCCGCAGCCTCAATTTTAGATTCACAGAATCATTTAGAAAAGACCTTTAAGATCATCGAGTCCAACCATGAACCCAACACGGCCAACTCCACCACCGTCCCATGTCCCTCAGCACTGTGTCTACACGACTCTTCAATCCCTCCAGGGATGGGGACTCCACCACTGCCCTGGGCAACCCCTTCCAATGCCTCAGAACCCTTTCAGTGAATACATTTTCCCCAATATCCAATCCAAACCTTCCCTGGCACAACTTGAGGCTGTTTCCTCTCATCCCATTGCAGTTCCCTCAGCTGCTCCTCATCACACTTGTGCTCCAGACCCTTCCCCAGCTCCGTTCCCTTCTCTGGACACGCTCCAGCACCTCCATGTCCTTCTTGGAGTCAGGGGCCCAACACTGAACCCAGCACTCGAGGTGCAGCCTCACCAGTGCCCAGGACAGGGACTTTATAAGACTTGATTAATGAATTACCAAAATTTTATGATTAGCTCCAAAAGTAATGGCAACTTAAAAGAAAGTTTTTATTTTCTATTACTTCCGATATCTGAATTTTTACATTTCCCAATTTCACTCAGTGATCATAAGAACAACAAGCTTAACCACTTTTTAAAAATTAGATTTAGATTCTCAAATAATGAAAGAGCTTTGGAAATCCCATTCTGCTCATGTTTGTGTTTTCTGCTGCTGAGAAAGAGGGGTGAGGATCAGGAGAGTTTGACGCATGCCCATGGTGTGCTCCTTCACCTCCTCCTGGGTTTCAGCTCAGCGACTGGAGTCCCACCACCTCTCCCTCAACACGTGTAGGATGCTCAAAAATGGGTAAATTAGAGCAGATTTAGAAACCATGCAAAGGTTTCACCATTGCTTCTTCAGCAGTCCTTCACAATCCCCCTGGCCACAGCTTTTGATCCTGACAGTGGCCAGAAACTGATGTGCAGGGAAAAACCTCACCCCACATCGCAGAGTCAGAACGAAGCACCCGACACCCTCCCCTCCCGACTCAGTGCTCAGTGTACGCCTGCAAGGAGACTTATCCTGACAGAGGCCTCCAAAGGATTCTGCAGCAGTGAAGAAGCACCGCTCCCTGCGAAAGGCACAAGAGAACAATTTGCTTAAAACACTCGGAAAGCTGAGAACAAAAACCTGGGCATCTGTTCCCACCAGCAGACACCACCGTCAACATCACTGCCAGTGCGTCCGGCCGCGGGGGAACACAAATAGCTGTTCAAACATAAAGATACTCCCGAGACAGCAGACGCTTTTCTGTATGGCAAAACCACTGCCTGGAGCCCGCTCCGTGTGCTGATGGAATAGTCCGTGAGGAGCTCCTGCAAGAAGGGCTGCAGAGAGCGGGGAGGCAGAGCTGCTCTCCAAGGCACTTTGGGTCTCAGCACCCCGGCTGCCGACACCCCAGAGCTGTAGGGAGGGGAGCAGGCAGCAGTGGGGTGGGGGCTGCGGTGCTGGCAGGACAGTCTGCACCTCCAGCATCTCACACCTTCAGCCCCAGCTGGGTGCTGGCACCCGGACACTTCCCCTGCGAAATGCAATAGCAATAGGTACAGAACTGCCTCAAAAATCCTCATCTCCTGGTGAGGAGGCCGGGGAAGGACGGGAGAGGCACAACCAGCGAGATTCACCTGTCTCACATCACAGGTAAATGGGAACAGCGTGTTCTTTGGCAGGACACGGCCAGTTTACTATTCCAGTTACTGCTGGTTTATAGAGGGCGTCTGACAACTAATAAAAGCGGGAAGTGTCTCAGGTACTTGACTCCAGCCCTGTCCCAGCTCGGCTCTCCCCCCAGATGGGCTGATTGCCGATAAGCCGATGTGCACAGAGGGGTTTTTTTCTTGCAGCTGCAGTGCAGCCACTGGCAGATTCAGCTGAGCACTGCCCGGGACCGGGCACAGGGCTCTCCGGGGGAAAAGGCTTCGAGACACCTGAGAAGTCCCAACTCAGTACAGCAGCAAATTTCCAGTTCATTTGGGGATTTTTAAATAGACTTTCCATACTCTCAAACAAAAGACTAAACATCTAACTGAAAACCTTGTCAAGGAAAAACAAAATACAGTGCAGAAAATACATTTTACTTCCCTGCTCTGAAATTTTTTTGGGTGCCAAAATTCACAAAACACAAAAATTGTTTATAACGCACTTCTGCTCTCCTCACCTCCCCAGACTGCAGTTTTGGCAGTAAAACATCACCAAAGTCCAGCTGAGAAGAGCAAAGGAATCTAATTCCACTCAAAAATACACCACTGGTGAAGCAGAAGCCTGTATCAGCACGTTACACACGTGCTGTGAGACACAGAAAAGATGTTGGTGTGACAAAAGCAGACATGGGACTGCCCAGAAGAGAGGCAGCTTTGGCAGGTAAGCACACAGCCACCCAGGGGAGAACGTATCAGCCTAACGAGTCCCAAAAGCAGGACAAGAAGAGTTGCCCAAAAGACAGAGGCTGCCAGTGAAAAAAAAAACAGCCAAAAAGCAAAGACAACAGGAGGATTCTATGATTCTATGATTTGTAGGTCAGGCGAAATGCTGACGAGAGCAGCCTGAACCGAGCTAAGGAAAGAGGCAGAGACATGGACACTTGGAAACTATTCCACGAAGGCATCTGGTGGTGAAGAGAAGGAGAAACCTGCAGAAGCAGACACAGATAAGGGGAAGAAAGATGTTTTTCAGCTCCAGAACGTAAGAGCTTGCATGTGAGGTTTTATCCAGTACCGTCTCACACAGATGCATTTTGGGACCTTTCTGTATTCTGTGCAATTTTCTCCTAAGAAAAAAAACCTGTGGGAGTGTTGGAAGCACACTGAGGCTGGATGAGTTGTTTTACAAAGATATATATATCCAGCTTTAATAAATTTTACAAGAAAACACCACCTTCATTAAATCTCTTATAAACTTTGCAGCTTTCACTAGAATACGTTAATTGTACAAGGAACTGCCTACAAAACTGGTTTTATTCGCAGGGCTGAGCTGGATCATGCTTCATCTGCTAAGCGATGAGACTGCCTTCTGGACTGTGAATAATGACAGACTTGAGCAAGGACCATCGCTCCAGGTAGAAGAGCTTCCAATCAGTTGATCTTTGTTGCACCTACCCCATAATTTTAGGTTCAGAATTGATTGAACTTTCTGAAAAAGACAGTCATCTCACTGCCATGAAGCATGAACTCTCCAGCAACCGACAGAACATTTTCAGTCAGCTCAGCCCACTCCAGGTCATCCCAACAGTTTTTGGTAAATTTGGCTGTAGGACAATTTTCCTCATTTCTAAAGATGGAACAAGCTTTTCCTAGACAAAGACATTTATTAAAAGTTATTCAGAAATAAATTCCTCTAATCCCCTGAGACATCTTCACTGTCCTTGCAAAGTTTACAGGGAAATAAAACCAACCCAGAGAGTCCAGCCCTCGAGGAGTGTCCAGCAGCAGGGAGGGGGCAGCTAACACTCCAGGCCCCTCATGGCAGCGATGCTGCTGGCCATTCTGCGGGGGACGCTTTTCGCGGCTTGCCGGTAGTCCTCTGGTTTTGCCTTCAACAGAGTTACAATATTTTGCAGTGTTCTCGATGGCTGAAGGCCGAGGGCATCCATCACGTTTATTAGATAATCTGTAAGATGAAGGACAGACACTGTGCAAATGGAAGTTACTCTCCATTCCTCACGACAGTAGAATCTTGTCACTGCCAGCTCAAAACCACGTGTGTAATGACAGTGTGTTTGGAATCTAACTGCACTGACTGGCGCGTGCTTCTGGCTTCTTGCACACAGAGAACCGTCTGCTTTGTTCAGAGGACTGAGACACATCCTGCCCCACACAACACCCTCGGGGTGGTCAGTCACCATGGTCACAGATAAAGGACCACAATCACACTTTCAAAGGCAAAGAGCTTGCAACAAAGCTGGGGAGTTCTGCGGAGGTGAATGGCTGTGGAGGCAGGAGGGAGTTCCAGCTCACTGATTCAAAGTCAGTTGGGAAATTGAGGATGGCAGAGAGAATGCTGAGCAACCAGCCTCTAACCCACTGGCTTGTCTTAAAGCAATGACAAAAAAAAAAAAGAAAAAAGATTCAGGCCGAGTTCACTGGCATCCAGGCACACCCCGAGCCCAGCTGAGGAGGAGATACTGTCTGTATCCTTATTTTTGAGCTTGGCCATGGGGAAGTCAGCATCCATGATTTACAGCAGGAAAAGGACTAACTGGCATTTACAATGGCTGTAGTGGTCTCTTGGTGACACTCTCATTAGCTTCAGATAAGAAAAACCCATCTCCTCCATATCCTGCAGAAACACCTTCCCCAACACCTTCTCAGTCCTCCCTCAGTCATTCGCTGTTGTTCAGAGATGAACAACACGTGCCAACTATCTCCCCTTTTGCTGCTGAAAATTTCTCCATGTTGCAAGTAACTTTAGTCACCCAGCACCTCCAGAGCTGCAGGACTGTAAGTTCACCATGCAGGGAAGCTGATCCTATAGATTTTTTTAAAAAGGATGCTGGTCAAGCGCCCCACAATTACTTTAGAAGGCTTTTAGGGGATATTCAAAGCAGGAGTACCTACCAGAAAATCACCCCTCCCTCCAAGAGGGATGTGACAGAACCCTCTGCAGAAGAGAAGCTGTGACCACTCCATCACACCGGGTATCAGATCAACATGCTCACGATTAAAGGAGAAACCCACACAGCAGTATCTTCAAACCTAATGCAATGTCGAAGCAGCCCATGTGCTACAGCAACAGTTGTCAGGACAAGGTGTGCACTGAGCTTACCAATGTCTGTAGCAAGCTGCTTTGTGGAATGCACCGTGAGCTCTGGTATCTGCAGGATGACCTCGCAGTAAGTCTGCATCGTCGCCCTGGCAATGGAGCCCAGCCAGTAGTCAGCCATGTTGTCCAGCTCAGGCAGTTCATCTCCTGGACAGAGAACTCTCGTTAGCTGTCAGCAGTCTCACTCACTTGCATTTGCTGGTTAATTCATCAATGGTTGACTATTTCTCAACAGGACATTAAGGTATGCATTAGGATTCAGAGCTTACCACCTGTTTTTAGAGTTGCCAAGGCAGTTACATATCCCCCTGACACTACACAACACTGAGTTAGCTCAAGACCCAAACCACTTTACTTCCCTCTATTACTTTTCCAGGTAAGTAATTTCTGAAGGGCTGACAGGTGATCAGCTGGGATCAGGGGCACTGCCTGGCACGTTCTACAGGATTACAAACTACTGCAATGACAAGGATTCACAGGGTTCTGCTCAAGCCCTGTGTTCATCAGTGTTTTGAAAATTAATGACCTACTGTCCCGGTTTACATTAAACATGTAAAAGCTTTAAGATCACAAAATAAGTAATGCAAAAACCTAAAGAGTGTATTTTCAGAGGGCTACAGGAAGACTATAAATACCAAGCTGTGCACTTCCTCGATTGTCAGTGGAAATAAACACCGAGAAGAGATTAACCACAGCAAATCACAGTGCGCTGCCAACCTGCTGGGCAGCTTTATGTAGCTACTGTTGTTAACTGCAGCAGGATTAATGACACAACAGGTAAGGACAGCACCTGAAGGAGGAACGTAAGCCAAAACTCAGCTTGCTGCAAGAAATTAAGGAACAACATGCAGAAAGAACTCCTCAGTGCATCCTGAGGAGCAAGTTTTGAAGAGCCCACAGCACACACTGCGCTTCCTTCAGCAGAGGGGGTTTAATGATTGTGGCTGGTATCTAATCACTAAAGGCTCGGGCAGCACGGGAAGTAGCAGTGGAGCTCTAATGATTTCTCAGCTGGAGTTAATATAGGATGAAAAAAGAATTTAAATGAAGTGGTCAGCATTCAAGAACTGTGTCCTTACTGAGCAAGAACCTGACTATGGAGACTAGAACACATGGTCGGACCCTTAAGAAAAGAAATTCCCAAAGATGCACAACCCGTCCAAACAAGATGGGCAGCAGACCAGTTTCTGACCGCGGCTCCTAACCTTTGTCACAGGGGAAGAGGAAAATTACTATCCTGCTTGAGAACAAATATCTGTTCCTGCAAAAGGAGCTCAGGGGCCTCTCTCTTTCTAGCAAGAAATGAAGGGGCTGGAGGCCATGGGACGACTGCGTATTTTATAGTACAAGTGATTCGTGTAAAGTTAAGCTTCTGAGATGTTCTCTCCAGTTTCACTAGGGTCTGAAGCTGGAAAGCTTCATACCAGGTTAGTTCCCGCCAGCAGTTGTTGCAAACATCCCCACTTAGTTATCATCTGGGAGAAAGAATACGCTGTACCATCACTGACACAGGGTTGTTTTCTTCAGTAGATGCAGACATTACACAAGAGGGCTGCCAGCCTAACAACTCACTGCTTCCAAACGTGGTCACAAGCTTCCTCTCTGCCTATTCCTTGCTATGTGCTCCTGCCAGCTCTATTGCATAGTAGAGCTCTCAGGAAGTTGATTTAAATCACTTTCCTGACATGTTTTTGAGAGAAACTAGGCCAGAAAAAGAAAAAAGTGAGTATTTTCCTGTGAGGTTAATGAATGGAAACAGCCCTACTGTGGAACCAGCACAAAGGAGAGGGCAGGAGTGCAAAGCTGGAGCAAGACTCGCCCTTCAGCAAGCTGTTAGACAGTCCAAGATGCTCTGTGAACTGTTCTCCAACGGACAGGCTGACAGGGAGCAGAAGCCACAAAAGCTAACTTGAGAAGTCTTTCAGGCTAGGTGGTTCAGCGGTTCCCTTCAGAGTTTGGGAACTGACCCCAGGCACCTCCTGTTCGCTCCCTGTACCCAGGATATTAAATACTGCTCCAAGTCTGGAACAGTAATACTTCAGACCCTGCACCCAAGTCACAGTTTTAATGAACTCTAAACTTAAACAGAGCAAGCTAAAGCTTCTGGTTTGAATGAGACTGAAAAAAATTTTACTCATTATTTAGATGCTCCCCCCAGGTATTAGCAAGAGACTCTTGGAAGAAACAGCAGGACTAGAGAACAGGAAATGGATCTCAAACAGCTCTGTTACCATAACACATCACATCCACCTAACATCAAAACGTGAAAGCTTTGCCCCAGACACTTTAATTCTTTGGCTTCACCCTACCTTGTTCTGGGGGGTAAGGCAGTTTTCCAGCGTGTAATGCCAGTTCCAAAGCAGAATCCTCTTGAGTAACAAATGGCTCAAGGTGGAGAGGAAGCGACATTATATATTGCCCAATCTAGAATAAAATCACAAAGAGCTGAGTCACTGAACAAATGTGAAGCAAATACTCTGCTAGAGAAAAAAGTCAACTGCAGTAATTGACACCAGAGAGCAGAAAGCTGAGCCTGACAGCAACTCACTAACCTACATGTTAGAAACAGTCTCTTGCACATCGTTATGCTTTGTACAAGAAATAATTTTTCACAAGGTCGGAGAACCAGCCCCTGAAACAATCATGTTAAGAAAAACCTGTACAGAGAACTGTTACTCCAAGAAAACTTTGATCTCTGGAGGGTTCCCAGCAATTTGTTTTCTAGAGCAGAATCTAAGAGACTGAACCAACAAAACCACAGAAGAGGAAACATGGATTCGAGTGACAATATAATAATGAATTAGAGAAACGTATCACTCCCAAACAGGGACCGTGCTCACAAATTTGTACACGAGCTACATTTGTACACGAACTTCAGGCACACAAATAACACTGCACTGTTTATAAAGTGGTTACCTGCTGCTACAGAGGATCTTCCTACGTGCAGGTACCGTTCAGAGTACCGTGCCTCTCCGTTACGGAGCGTGCTCATTAAGAGCTTCTTCCCGAGCTCACATCACCTGCTTTTTCTTCTGCACAGCACATACACCACACCAGTTTGTCTCTAAACTGTACTACAGTTTTTTAGTTTTCAATTTTACTGCAAAATGCTGTCGTGTTATTTCAAGACTACCCAAGAGAAACTCTTGGCTCAGTCTTGGCCCACCCATCACTCAGCAGCAGGGTAAAGGGTAGATCTGAAAAGATATCAGAAAACAAATGCTTTGTATCTGAAATTTACTGAAGTTCCTCTTTGCTTTGGACAGGCAGAAATGTCCTTTGATTCCTCACAGAATCAAGCAACAACCACACACACCTCAGTTTTAACTTTCAGCTAAAGTGGCAGGTGAGCAGATTCAGCCTCTTACCAACCGTGCACATCTCTCCTGGTGAGCTGTGTTAATTAGAAAGCTACTTAGAAATTCAGTAGCAACCTCTCCTTGAAGTTTTACCTGATATACTGCCCACACGCTTTCTAAACCTCATAAAAGTCTCTCAGATAGCTAAATTCAAACCACCCACGATAAAATTAACACACAAATTGACTGACTACCCATTTCTATACATTTACTTTATTTTTTTTTACAGCTTTAAAAGCAGAGAAGAGCAGTTTGTAGGCCCATAAGCCAGAGGAAACTAAAATATTAAAAGCTTTTGGTTGCAGCCTGTCCTTGAAAAATTTGCTCCCTGTGTGATGCACAGAATGATAGTAACAGAAAAAACTTGCTTATCAAATTATACTTTGCACTGAGATAATAATAGCAAATAATATTACTATCTGAACTTCAAATTTGGCAGCAACTTGCAACACCAGCGAGGAGACTGGGAGAGCAATCAGTGCTGTTCAGCAGCACCGAACTGAGCAGCGCTAGCCAGAAGGAATGAACAGCTCACTCTCCTCCTCTTCTCAGACACCCCACTGCCAGAAAGGTTTCATTGTTATTCCACCAGAAAGAGAAACCAGGGAGTCACAAGGGGATTAGAAGGGTAAGAGCTCAAGACTTAACTTCACAGTATGATTAAATCACTCAAACACACACTGCAGGGAATTCGAGGCTACATGGGCTGCATTATGAAGACATGCTCAGTATTCTCCCCGACAAACATAAGTGGGCATTTCCCATCCCATTAGGAGAGTTAAGACTGTAAATAGTGCAGTTCAACAGGAAGAACCTCTCCTTGTGCTCCCAACATTTTTTTACTACTCCAGAACTTGACAGGGATTTCACAAAAGCTACAAAAAGTGGCACAACCCAGCTGATGAGGGCAGGGCCACTGACAGCATCTATCAGCATCATGTAACAATTTTAACAAATATTATGATTTTACAAAAAAATTGGGGAAACACAGAAGAGATTCCCCCAGCACTGGGCTTCCAGTAACTACTTGCATGCTCTTACATTGCTGATATATTCCAGAGGAGTCAGGCTGAAGTTTGGCAGGTCATCTGTCAGGGTCTCACCGATGCCACCAGAATTCCAACTCTGCAAGGCAAAAAGTGCAGAATGAATCCATGACTTTCTAGAGCATGAAGTCTATTGGTATTCTAGGAAGGGGTCACCCAGCAAGGACTTCTAGAAAGCAGAACACAGACTGAAAACTGCTTCTCTTGCTCTCCCTCAGGCCCAAAACATGCACATCCTTTCCACCCAGCTCCCTGTGGGAAATACATGTCACACTGGTTTAAAAAGCAACATCTCAAACAAACATTGGAGCTGGCACACAGAGCACTCTGTTGCAAATGCTGTGGATGAAGGGAGGTAAACTTGTCCACTGACTGTAGCTCATGGAAGAAATGTGATACCAGAGGGAAACATTCTGAAAAGGAGAAAGGTAAGCAACATTGAGAGGTACTTCACTCTGAGGGATCCCACGGGTAAAGCGTGCCAGTTCCGATCAGATCGATGTACCCATTACTCACCTCCATCTTTGAAACGAGTAAGAGTTGTTGTTTGATACGAAGAAAAACAGAATCAAAAGCCAAGTGGTGTGCCAGCTGGTTGAGGCGGCTTAGGGCAGATCGTGATGAAGACAACAGGTTGTGGTTACTCGTACCCTTTTCCTAACACACACAGAGACATAGGAAAATGTTTACACAGAGAAGTCATTAAACTGACCACAGAGAAGCTATGTTGACATTCTTCAAGAGGTCTTTATTAGCCATCCGAATACAACAGAGCTTTCCTCTGCAACACCACAGCTTGTTTCCTTTGGGATGCCCTATTCCAACCAGTTACTTAAGACAAACTGCTCACTGCTCCCTGAAATGCAGAACAAAGAATCAGCACCACATTCCAGCCATGCCAGGGACCAATACAGGTTAGATACTGAGAAACTTGCAGAGAAGATGGCAAAACTGCCTTCTACTCAAAGGGCACAACTCACTGGAATTAAGCAACAGTTTTACATGAAGGGCAGCTGTGGAACTTGACTATTTAGCAAAGGTTTAAAGTGAAACACAACACTGAAGGCAGAGCTGTACACACTGCAGGTGAATTAAGTGCAAAAGAAATAAAACATTCTGAGGAAACAAGAGGCAGAATTCACCTTGACTTCACTACTACATGTGACCGACAATGGCAAACATAACTTAGATCCACAAGAAGATAAGTAGAGCCATTCTACCCTGTTCACAGATGCATGCATGAATGATCCTGCAGAATTATATTTCAGAATGGATATGGCAGCAGAGCTTAAGTGGCAAAGAAAGTCTGGAGAAACCAGTATGCGGCCTCTAGAATTTGAGATGGCTCCAACACAAGCTGCCCAATGCTTTATGTGACAAAATCTCCCTCATCTGAACTGGTAAGGGCAAAACAAAACACAGTCAGGATCTGGGGAGAGATGGAATGAGCCCAGTCTTCCTGGGCTTGGACATTTCATCTCTCAGCAGATCAATCAGTGTCTCTGTGGTAGACTTGGAACATAGCCCATCAAAAGGTTGCAGCTCAGGATGAAGAGTAATCAGGCTGTAGGGGTAATCCAGGTCTCATCTACCAAATGTGGGCCCAACAGCATCCTGTGACAGAGGCAGGCTCTCCCAGGCACCCAAGCTACCTTTAGAGTGTAAAGTGTTTCCATAAGGCTGGCATACTCAGATGGATTCTCCTTCAAAAGATAATTGTATTCCTGCCAGGGATTCTTTACAGAGCTCTTCTTCTCTGCTGAACTGGTATCCTGAAAGCCAGAAAAACTACAAGGGCTGTAGGAGTCCAAGAGATACTTCCCAGCAGTTGAAAAAATCCTGAAAACAAGTACACAAAAGTCACCAGCAAAATCCTCTGAAACCAGCACTACTGTTGTCATGTTGGTCCAAGGAGCAACACTACCTTTATGTTAATTAATGGGAGAGACAGCATTGGTGGCAGCCACTAATTACAGCCAACTCTCACATCTACTGTGCAACTCAAAACTGCAAAAATATTGAGATGAAAAAGAGAGGATTGTGCTTTCAGAACATCCAGCAAATACGGAACAAACCCAGCCTCCTGTGCACTGCAGGCCACTGTGTCCTACACAAAGCACGGGCACTCAAGTCAGACTAACGTACAAGAGGCAGAACAGTGCACTGCTTACAAACAACAAAAGATCTACGTGCTGCCTGTGCTTGACACTCCTCAAGTTACAAGGAATCGATCAGTTGAGGCACACCTAGATTCATTTCAGCAAATGATTCATGCCCCATGTCACAAGGGAGGTGAGAATCTTGCCAATTTGATCTGGTGGAAAATTCCTTCCTGACCCCAATCTGGCAGTCCGTTTGATGCCCAGCCAGGCATCCAAGAAAAAGGATCCTTGTGACTGTCCTGGGGCACACAACTGAGTGGAACAGTCTGTGACCCATCTCTGACACTTCAAAAGATGGGCAGGGGCACTGGGGGGAAATCAGTGGCTCTGCTTTCCCCTCCATGGTCTACACAACAAAAGCACCTTGGGGTTTGTTTTCTTTCAGCTTGGTGCCTCTGTTGACAGGTCATGAATTAAGTTCAGCAATGCTCACCTGTTGGCCAGTTGCTGCTCAAAGTCTCCACACTGACGAAGGAGCTCACCACAAGTAGTAATTATCCTGGGAAAGAACAAGACAAAAACACATGCTGTGAGATTTGAGGCAGACAATGCCAGACCCCCCCAATACAACTCACCTTAGACACGTGTCAAGTAATTATGAAATGCAATAACCAAACCACAGCCCACAGGGGACACATCTGTCCAGAGTTAATTTGGCTATTAACTCTGCATCCATTTGATAACACACTGATTTTTTTTGCCCAAGTTGCATCCCCATGTTACTTCTTGTCATCATGGCTAAGGCCAGCTCAGTGTCACTGGGAAAAATTCAAAGAGCTGTTGATATTTCAAGTGATATGACATGGAGTCTTGCCCCAGACAGGGTGGGGAGTCTCACAGCACTCACTGTACCAGCAGCAACCCAAAACCCAGTCACTAACACCAATGCTCCCAGCAGTGCTGCAGCTAAGTGGGCACAGCCCTGCACTCTGCACTAAGAACCTGTGTAAACTGACCCCAAGTAATTTCCTTCCAACTTCGATACAAAAATCAGTTCCGAGCCAGAAAAAAAACCCCATCCCCTTTACCGGACAGAGTTTTGGAACGCAGTCCAGTCCTCCTGGAAAAGGGAATCTGACAGGACATCATCCAGTTTACATTTCTTTCGTATAGACTGCAATGTATTTGTAAAGTCAGATGTGTACCTGGAATGAGAAACGGAGATGAGATAAGCACCAGCAGAAGAGAACAGGCTGGAGAGCAGCGTCACTGCGTGTCCTGCGATTCGCTCACTCAGGCCCCTACAGGGGCCACTTGAGGATCAGAAATATTAAAAGAAGAGGGGTTCAGAAGAGACACTGATTCCAGTCTGAACACATGAATGTGAAGAACTGATCAGTCACAGCCCACTCAAGCCTACACTGGAAGACAAGGAGAAACTCAGAATAACAGGTGCTGTGTGGCTATACTTTAATTTGTTGCATATGGGTTACCAGGAACTCTCCACTCCCACGAGAAGGTATGAGCAAGACGTTTTTGTTGCCACTACACTAATCACATCTAGGAAAGACCAGAAAAGGTTTATAAGGCTACTGCTACTCCAACATCACTTGGCCCTTACTCCAGGAACACAGTGACAACAATCTAATGAATTTGCTTTCTCAGCTGCTCCCCAGATGAGAACATGGATAAAAAGGAGAACATTTTGTTTTACACACACCCCCTTTTTTTTTAAATAACGCCCTTAAATAAGCTGGAGGCATGCACACTGCTATGTAATTGCCTATAAAGAAGGTGAGATCAGAGAAGTGTGCTTTCCTCTTCCCTCTTCCTCACAGGGCAGCAAGGTAACAGTTTGATTTATACCTTGTGAGCAGCTCTTTCGATACCAGGAAAGCATAAGTAGGTAATCAGTACTGGAATGTGATCTAAGCAAGCTGTCAGTGATACCTGAAGATCTCACAGTGAACCTCACTCACTATCTCGCGGGTAGAACCTGAATGCGAGGTCACTGGTCCCAGTAAGTATACACTTCCTGGCTGAGTTCTACTCCCATCAGCCTAATTTGTCTTTGTCTTACTCTGTTTCAGGACACATTTTTCCCTCCAAAAGTATTTATTAAAAATGAAAATTCAGTCCAATCAGAAGAGAAAACAGCCAAGAAAAGCCTTCCATTTAGCCATAAAAAACTCCCATTTTGCCCCTAAGAAACAGTCACAGCCTGAATGAAATGGCAGGAGGGAGTATCAGATGATTCATATTGCAGTTACAGATACTCTCTGCTCTCAGCCATTTTTCATACAGCCCTTGGCCACAAACCGAATACTTGCTACTCCCTTAGGATAAATGCAGCAGTGTAACTAGAAGCACCTTACTTTGTGAACAGAGCTTTCAGGGCTTTGAGGAGCCCGCACACTCCCAGTCCATCAGTGAGCTTAATGCAGTTGTCGACGGCTCCAGAAGCCAGAATGAAGAGTTTGTTGACCGAATGGTTCAGTTCCTGGACACAGTCAATTACTTCCCAATGCTCCTAAATATCAACAATGACAAAGTTGAGCCTGACTCTTCTTTCAGTGAATGTCCAGGAATTAAAGAAGACATCTGTGTAGCACAGTGCTCTCTCAGTATCCCCCAATCTTGTGACAAACTTATGGGACAACACTGGTTACTTCCACCCTCCTGCAGGGTGCCTGTTAACAGCAGTCAGGTTATCAAATCCTGTCTTTACCAGGTCTTCAAGGAAAAACAGTTCTGTCAACAACAGAATGTTCCACAAAAAGGACTTTCCTCCCGCCAATCTTGCTCCTAATAAATTCTATTGAACCTGAAGCAGTCTCTTGGTGGATATAAATATTTTGGTAAAGTCTTTCTCCAGCAGATCCACACAGCTGGTTACTGGGTGAAGGAGCAGAAGAAAGGAGTTATCTCCAACCTGAACTTTATTTCTTAAACAAAATTTACTTAACAGTATCAAAACAGACTGCAAACAGGAAGGATTACCAATAAATGAGCGGAGGAAAGTGAGCAATAACTATGGCAAAGACCCTTGTATTTAGTAGATGCTTCAAGCCTCTCCCTGCGTAGTTGAACAAAGACTGTGACGTTACCAAGGGCACCGCACTGATCTGAATGAGGAGATTTTCTTCTTCCAGGTCTCCATACTCAAGTTGATAGGGCTTGTATGGACCATACACTGCTTCCACCAGTTCCATCACTTTTACCAGGTTCTGCTCCTCTACAACGAAACAGACATTTAGTCTACAAGCAGATGAACCTGCTGCTAAAAACCTTGTTTCAAACAACACGCAGCAGTTCTTCAACTAGAGCACGCTGCCTACACAGCCTTGGAATGCTGCCCAACAGCTTTAAGTCTCAACTATATAGATTTGATTTTTTTTTTAAAAAAAAACAAGGTTATTATCTCTAACTGCTTCCTAAAAGCAAGATGCTCTACCTCAAGAAGTGCCTCAAGAAAATTATGACTCCCTGCTCCAAAACAACCTAGGTGACAAAAATCTACTAAACATTCCAGCCTACAGTAGAAGGAAGGTATTGAAACCACTTGAGAAATGAAACACATTACTCCCACAACTAAAACAGAGGCAATCCTCACTGATCAGAAAACCTGGTTCATACTTAAAATAGTCAACACTAACTCAATTCAATTAGCACTACTATTTCACAGTGCTCATCAACCAGAGCTGAACGTGAACCACGAGTTTAGCATCTCAGTGCCATCTGGGTGAGCAGGGAGCTGCAAAGCCAAACAAAAACCAGGTCTGAATGATTATTTCTCAAATCAGAACTGGACACTAGCTGGTACTGTGAAGCTTTGCCAAACTCAAACTAGCAGCAAACCAGAATTACTTTGAATTCTGGATATAAGTAAAAGCTTTTATGCCCTAAGGACAGAGAAGCAATGGAGCAGGTTGTCCAAAGCCTGGGCTATCTCCATCCTTGGGCGTTTTCAAGATCAGACTGGACAACATCCTGAGTAACATGGTCTGACCTCATAGCGGACCTTGCTTGGAGCAGGAGGTTGGCCTAGATCATCTCCCAAGGTCCCTTCCAACCTGAGTTATCCTATGAATCAGAACTGAACCCTCCCCTCACGTACACATATGTAGGAACTGGTTTGACCCAGTTCTGCTGAGTCACCTGGTCTTTCCATTCTTGAGGTATTTCTCCTCCAAAACATCTTAACCCACAGCAAAAGAGATTAAAATAAAGATTTTTTTTTTTTTAACACACTCGGATAGTGTGTTAAAAGGATACTGTTCAACAGCAGTCTTCCTATCTCATCATCTTCTAGAATTTGACATTGTTTTTCCAAGTTCTTTTTAATCATTTCTATTACAAACTACAAATTAATCTGAGACAGGGACAGAAAATGACTGACAGGAGTATGCAATCTCAAAGACAACAAAACCAGACACAATGACAGTCATGCTTCCTGAAATTGTAATCATAATTTAAATGATCAAGTAAGAATCTGGGTTTAAGTAGCTCAAGACAATGTTATGAGGAACCAAACACAGGAAACACAGCATTAGGAATGCTCCATTAGCTTTAATTCAGGATTTTCCCATACCTGGCCTTTGAAGGGGCCCTACCAGATTAATAAAGGACTATAAATAGCCAACAGTTCAAGTCAGGCATAAACCTGTGTAAACACAGCACCTCACTACTTTGTGGTGCTACTACTTGAGGAAATTATTCATCAAGCCATGACCACAATGAGATGACAAACATCACAGGGTAAGGAAAGTATAGGTTAGATTTTGAATCAAACACTGAGGATGCTGCTAGGGAATAAACTACCAACAGTTCAGAAATAATATTTGGCCCCAGATTTTCACTTGATGAAAACATAAGCTAGTAGCAACAGAAAAGCTACAAAATTAAATTTAAGCATCCAATGGATGCAGCTTTCAAGCAGGTTTTCTCTTGTTTAGTAAGGTGTGACTTAATTCCAGGAAACTCCTCAACTTTTATGGTTTGTGATCTTTCACAATGGGTTTCACAGATAGCTTCCCTAGAGACATTTCTTCATCTGTTAGACAGAAGAAATACTAATGCTTGTAAAAGAAAAAGTACTAAGTATTATTTACCCAAGACAAGAAGCAAGCTCAGAACAGATCTGCTTCAGTAAACTCATTCAGTATTGTGTCAACATCTTTAGTGTAAGATATACACACATACACACACACACAGAGGTGCAAATGCCACGTAACTGGTCAACACTGTGGCAGAGATAATCCCTCCCTCCACGTGAAATTAAACAAAACCCTGCAACAGAACTTTACAAAGGAGGTGAGAGAACAGAATGACAAAATTTGGTGCAAGAGCCTTACTCAGGTTTGGCAGCATGGCTACTTCCAGCCCTTTTGCGAAGTGGACGGTGGCATCGTAGAGCTCCAGCAGCTTATTCAGCTTGGTTTCCTGGCCCGTTCTCTCCAGGGCAGTGCTGAGGCAGACAGGGATGGAAGGCACCAACGCCCCCAGAGTTTGAATCAACAGTACAGTCACAATTTCATGGGGGTTCTTGAAAACCTGTGGTAACAGAAAAGCTACTAGCAAAAGCAGGTTATCTCCGAGGAACACGACAGGCAGCAGAGAGCTTCCAGAGAGCCCCACAAGGTACAAACCACATGTCATTGCCTCAGCAGTGACAATGACAGACAGTCCCACTCCAAACTGAGCAGGTCTTGTCTGTCCAGAGGCCAATACCTTCTTCAGCCCTCCTGAACGTGTGCTGCTGCCCTGCTGGCAACAGCAGCACCCCTTCCCAGGGGCAACCATGCCCACTGTAGTCTCCTTTACACCCCTGCCACAGAGACCTGGGCTCCTGAAACAGAGGGATGCAAGAGGCAGAACAGTCAGGTTTGCAAATGCTGCCAGCAGAGAGGCAGGCTGCCACAACCAGGGAGCAGAGACTTGGGACAGAAAGCAGCAGCAGCCCAACCTGGACTTTTTCACGCCCAGCACAGGTCTCACCCCACTGGTGAGAGACAGTGATAGACAGATCGAGAAGATGACATTTTGTGCACTAGCAAATCACAGATTGCTCAGATGACATGAGCTCCCAACCCAAAGGGAACAAAAACAAATTTGAAAACCCCCCCCACAGGGTAAAAAACCACGAGAGGTCTGCTATTGACTGCAAGAACCTCGCTGGCCTAGCACTCAGGACAGCCTGATTACAGAAGTCCAGGTCAATACACATTATATCGCTGAAACTGTGCTTTGAATACAGCAACCAAGAAACTAGAAGATAAGTAGAGATCAAAAACTGAATTCAGCAGAACACAGGCAGTGTAGTAATTTGAAAAACCACTTGGCAGAAAAGGGCATTTGAAAACAGAGCACTCAGTTTACACATGTGTGTTGGGAAAAATCACGTGTATCGGTAAAACACGAAGCAACAGTATTGTATCACGAGCCAAATTACTGGTGAGACAGGCAGAAGTCAGTCCTGGAAAGGCTAGAAAGACTGTGATCAGCTGAGAACTTTTATTTACATGCACCACCCTCAACTCCACTAGCACAAAATGCATTACAGCCTTTTACTGCGACCTTTTTGTCAGCTATTCTCGCTCATTTACTTTGAAAGCTGGGATCACCAGGAGTCTCCTGCAGCAAGGTCACCATGGACATGGAATAGCGTGAAAAAGGCCCAAGAATTCTTCAGAAAGCAGAAGCAACACAGGAGACTGAGTGACACAAGCTTCATCCCATGTGCCATTTCTCCCTCACAATCCCCAGTTCAAAGAGTACCTGCTAAAACATAAGCTGCCATCTGACCTGTAATTCACATCGAATCATTAGGCAGAAAAAATACATTTCAAGGAAGCACTGAGCTCCTTTGCAGTACAGGCCTAGCACTTGCACTGGGCTTTGTAACATGAAGATAAGAATCTCACCCTTCATGGATGAAAAACTCTTACAGGCTCAACAATATGAACTTATTTCTTCTTTTCACTAACGGACAATAACTTTTTTTGGATCCTACATTATTCTTGGCAGGAAAAACGAGCACATGGACTCCAATAGGCGATAGCAGAAGCCCTCGATATCTTACACAGAGTGACATGAATCAGCCCAATATGACCTTGAGGGTCTTGTCCAGGCCAAGTGATAAAGCAATTCAAGCATTTTAAATGTCTTGCAACAGAACACATTTACAACACCAACAAATTAGATTTAACTTAAGATACAGATGAAAGTGATAGAGCAGCTTTAATGTCAATAACACAGCAACCTTGCTGTTGGTAGAACACCAGGAATCAAATCTTGTCTGCGAGCGCTGGACAAGTAACAGAAAGCAGGTTGCAAGCCCTGTCTTGCACTGATAAGGCACAGAGTAGAACTGAAGGGGTGAGCACCGATGAACTATTCTGAGCTTTATGAGAATTGAGAGCGTGCTCAATCTCATCCTCTCCCACACGCTGCACCAATATTGAACAGTCACTGCACCTGTGTTGCCCACTGAAGCTGTGAGTGCCAGGTCCCAAGGAGCGTGTCATACAGTTCAGTCAACTGACGATTTAAGCTGAAGTCACTTTGGCAAAGATCCTGCCACACCGCCAGCAGCTGCACCTGCAGGGGTCACAAGAACCATTCTAAGAGGAGAACTGACAGTGCACAGATCTAGCTTTGGTTATTTCAAACCAAGAACTTCCCATGCAAAGCACTTTGCTAAAACACAATGCCCACCCTCGCTCCTCTCTCCAGATTTCAACATAACATGTTGCTATAATTCAGCACCACAGAAGGAAAAGACTTTAAGCGTGAAGCTAGAGGCTTCTTAGTTGATTCAAAGATTTAATTAACATTGGTATTTTACTCATAAAATGAGACTGTAACCGATACCCCCACATATAATAGTTGAAATACTTGGCAAGCCCCAGCCTTGAACTTAATCCTCAAAAGTCACAGTCATGAGAGAACTTTTGAGGATCAGGTTATGGCTACAGAACTGTCTGGAATTCCAACTTTTAATCTTCCCTGAAAAGAGTTTACAGAAGTCAGCAGCTGGCAACTTGCAGCAATAGAGTTATTGCTGACACAGCCACATCCAAGAACAGCAAAGCAAAACTCCAAGGCACAGAGAAATCAAGCAGAACGCACGTATCCTGTGTCTATTGCAGGAAGAAACACAAAGCCCCGAGTGGAGAATTACTCCTGAAACATGGGGAGTAACCAAAACTGTTAAGAGTCAGACAGAGGAGTCAGAGAATGGAAAATGGGAAAGAACAGGTTCCATCCTCCTTCAGACAGGGAAGGTAAAATACCTGATATAGCAGCTCCCCCTACAGTCCATGCCAAGACAGAATTCAAACTTTTATTCCATCATATTAAAATATAATTGAAATCCTTACCTTGTGACATTTATAATAATAAGCAAGAAGCTGGGGCATCCGATCAATTTCAGTGAAGACTTTAACAAACGTTTTTGCCTGATCTAAACAAAACAAAATAACAGACAGATAATAGTCAGTCCCAAAGCTGAGGGGGGGACATTAGTCTAACTGAGCAAGAGAATTCTTCTTTCAAGGGCATATGCACAACAGCCTACACAGAAAGACACACTTTCACCTTTTGTTTGCTTATCTTCTCAAACAGGAGAAGAACTGCCTAAAACCCACACTCAAACAAGAGCAGCTAACAGACACAAGGAATAAATTTAACTTCTTAACCAGCAAATTAGTATTAAAGGCAGCTAAAACCCAGAGCATTTCCTAGAAGGAAATAATTATTTTCAGAACGTTTCCAAACAAGTTTTCCTTATCCATTACAGTACCAAGCTGTAACAGAAATGCCCAGGAGCACTATGATAATGCAAAACCAGAGGACTTCTGCTGACTTGACAGCGCTTCCCAACTGGAGGGGACTCATGCATAACTAAACTCTGACAGGAGGGCAGCCCTGCCTCAGCACCTCCATTTCACACACCTACACGGCCTATCAAACCAGCTCACGTTTTCCTTATTTCCCACAGTGGTCACAGGTACACTGAGCTGTAGGAGAATCAAAGATGCCCTGAACCGCAGGCAGCTCCAGGACACGTAACACTTCGTGGCATCTGGCTCCACCAGAAGCAGCACACAAGCCAGTGCCAGGAGCCTTCAGGACACAAACTCCCCACCCAAACAGCATTTTACTTTTTAAAGAAAATAAACCCAGCGCTGGTAGTAAATGACACCGAGCCTTACTGACCTACAGACTGGGAGTTAAAAGCAGCGACAATCTGAGGGCTGGCCATGGCCTCCAGTCGGTTCTTCAGAGCCTCAAGGTGCACGCACTTCTCAGAGTAATCCGGTGTGTCCACGAGCATAGCCAGGCTGCTCTGCATGCTTGTTAGTTTGGCCGAAATCACAGACACATCCTGCCACCAGGGACAGGCAACCCAGTTACTGAACATCACCTTACAAAGCATTAATACCAGCTTCATAATGACGTTTTACAAACAGGTACGTTGTTTAAAGTCACTTCAAAAACCTACTTGTAAACAGTTTCCCTGAATAGCTGAAGGTGTGAAGACCACAAAGAATAATGGGGTATCTACCTGTGTTTTAAGAGTCTCCTCAATGTCTGCGCTTAACGTGCTCCATTTGTCTGCTTCCTGAAGTGACTCGGCAGCCAACTGCATCCTAGATTTCACCCGGTCAATCTCTACCAGGACCTGAAGGAAAAAAATTACAGCGTTGCCCACTGAAACGAAAGGTGGGTGCCGTGGATGCTTGTATCATGGGAGTTTATTGTTGGTTTGAATCTTTAAAATCGGGTGAAATGACGATGCCTGCTACAAGGAGGAAGGAGCTGGCTGAAAGAGCTACTATTAATGTTAAAGAAGTGGTTTTGTCTATCTCGAGTTCACAAGATTTCTGAATACAAACAAGTCTGGAAACTTTAGAATTTGACAAGTTGCAGACAAACACTAAATAAGACAAAAACCGACCTGCATTGACTGAGCTGTGTCTTCTTCAAATTTCTTGATATCTTCTTTAACGAGGATCATTTGCTCCTTCAGGAATGTTGCCTCCTGTTTCAAGACCTCCACTTCCCGGAGAACTCTGGGCATGTTCTGGAGAGCCTGATGGCTTGTTTCTACAGAAACACCAAGCAGTACAGTGAGGAGGGCCTGAGAACCCTTGCAGGAAAATAGTCTTTATGTATATATGTATATATATATATATACTCCAATATTTGAGTAATAACCCAAACAACAAAGCAAAACACTAAACAACAAAACTTTAGGTATATCTTTAAAATTTAAATATCTACTTTATCAAAGAATCATGGAATTGCTTTGGATGGACCTTTAAGATCGAGTCCAACCGAAAACCCAACACTGAGAACTCCACCACTAACCCATGTCCCTAAGCACCACATCTACACGTCGTTTACATCCCTCCAGAGACGGTGAACCCACCACTTCCCTGGGCAGCTGTCCTGGTTTCGCTAGGATAGAGTTAATTTTCCTCTCAGTAGGTAGAAAGTGCTGCGTTTTGGTCTCAGTATGAGATTTGTTATGAGAAGAATGTTGGTAACACTAATGATTTTAGTTGTTGCTAGAAGTCCAAAGATTTTGTGTTTTGCCAGTCTGCAAGTGCAAAGGACTGGGGGAGGGACAGAGTAATTAGCAAAAGCCAAAACTGGCGTTTGGCTCTGCTAATGAGATATTCCATCTCATATCTCAGTACATTAACCAGGGGTGACCAGAAAGCGGGGGCTCTCAGGCATCACTCGGGCTCTTGCTGTCCCCAGGATTGCGGTTTGGGTCTGGGGACTGTCTCTGCTCCGGGATCTCTGGCTGGGACAGGCTGGGCATCGGCCAGTGGGTGGTGAGTGACTGCACTGGGCATCACGCATTTGCATTTTCTGTTATTACTGTTATCACTATTATTCTAAATTTTATTTTATTTCAATTACTAAATCACTTTTATCTCAACCCATAGTATCCTTACCCGTATCCTTACCCTTACCCCTCCAAGTCCCTC
>NW_010332059.1:0-36296 GCF_000700745.2 Antrostomus carolinensis
AACCCAATCTATTCTATGATTCTATGAATTTGGTCTACAGATTTTTTTCATGGAAGTCATCCTTCAGAAAATGTCCTGAAAACAAGGAAAAAAGAAGTTTTTATATGCAGGTTCCCTGCATATAAATAGCAAAGTATGGAACCCTATTTATACTCACAAATGCATACAAAATTACTCAAAGTGAAGATGCACAGGGCTCTATTAACCTGTATCAGCATGTTGTGCTCCCAATTCAACAGATGTCTCCTGTGAGGTCAGCATCATAGAACACATCCCAAAGGCACAAGAGGGGTCTATGTACAGACAACTGACCAATCACTTTTCAAAACAGCCTGAGAAACAGAAGCAGTATGTTGATAGTAGCATCACTGGCATCTCAGCTATCACACTCTGTAAGCTCTGTGACACTATTTGCAAAATGAGAGCTACCTCACTCATATTTCTTTGCTGTCTGCCAATTGTCTGGAGAGCCCGCACCACCAATAAACTTGTTTTTATTTATTTTGTTTTCTTTCCTTTTTTTTTCAGGAAAAATGCCAAAAAATGTCTTTGCTTTTTCTCTACAAAAACAAATTAGTCCACTGTTTGTATGTTTATGGATCTTCTGCACATTGAAATATTTTTTTAAGTTTTCATTAAAACCTTCAATCTTACCATTACTTGTGACAAAAATCTGAATTGTTTTGTTTATCCAGATAAAAATACAAAATGGTCAGGTGTAATGTTTTTAATCTCATTATAGCAGCATAACTCATCTTCAGTATTGAAACAGCTACAGAGTTTCTGAACTCCTCTGATTTTTTATGCTGTAGAAGTTAATTAGTATTATTATCAATTCTATAGAAAACAGGCATCAAATGATGTTTCAATAATTACTGTCTTCATCTAACCCATAAATTCTAGTAAACCAGAATATATTCTCAATATTAGTGTTATTTATTAGAAATCTGATGTTATTCCTTATAGTTGCATGAAGCTGTTGCAGTATCACCAAAAGTTTAATATCCAAAAGCTATATCTCATAAAATGATAAAAATAATATCTCCAAATCACAGCAAACATCATTGCAGTCCACAGATTGAAAAAAATGCATGAGAACTACGAAGGGGAAAAAAAAAAGAAAAAAAAGGAGAGAAGAATATATGAAGTACTGATTTACAACCTGTTAAGAAACGATAATGAATGCTGGCACAATCCACGAACAGGACATTCTAGACTCATTGTGAAGACTTATTTCAAGGAACCCTGCCAACAAAAACAAGTAATGCAGGCCTCAGCAATCTCTAGACTTTTTCCAATAAAGAGATATAATCAATCAATTATATTATAGTTCTAAGGGTTTTGTTCCTGTTTTTTAATAAATTCTATTAATAAAGTCATTCTTTGGTTTTCTGTTAAATCGAGACAGGAAAATGTATAGTATCAAAAATCTTCTCCATGAAAGACAGCACAACAGACAAGAAGCAGCAATTTCTCAGGAAAGAGAGATGACATACTGGATTGCTGGGTTTGGACAACAAAACAGCTTTACCAAAAGTGTTTTTGTCTCTTGTAACACATATGCTGCAGTTAACAAGCCATAAATCAGAAATACAAACACATAAATTACTGGTTGGAATAAAAGAGTAGGTTACCTTGTTACATTACCATAGGATATGAAACTGAATTCTAGACTGCGGCTTGCAAAAAACACCCAACAAAACAAAACAAACAATTTTCCCCAAATTACAATGTTTTAACTACCAGGTACACCCTGAAAACTCCTTATTTTTATTTTACCTGAAGTGTAATACACAGTTTGTGTTCATGCAACATATAATGAAATACGTTCAAATCTACTTTGTTTCCTTACTCCATTGGAGTTTCCTTACTCCATTCTATGTTGACATGAGTTAAAATAAAATGAAGATGAGAAGAAGAGCCTGAATCTTCTAACATATATGATCTCTCTTTTCTTTAAAGGATATGGAAGAACTATTTGTTCTTTTATATTTTAGTTTAATTTCCCTAGTGGCATAACATGATCCATAGTGAATTAAAGAAGAAATTCCTCAGGAAGGGTTCACTTCTCTTAGGTGTTTGGTCTACCATTTTGATTAATTGTAGCTTTGACCAGGCTTCAAACCAACTGTTATGTAATCATCAAATAAACTTCTAAATATAAACCTGAAAAATGCTGAAAAGTGTACTTCCACAGCCCTTAACTATAACTTTGCCTGTAATTATTCCTAAAGAGATTTCTGAAGAAAAAAACTTTTCTTTGACTATATATTCTATTGGTTAGAAATAGCATAGAGATCTACATTTCATCTGGCAGTTGAGAAATATGACACTGTTCTTCTAGCCTAAATTAATGTTTCTGTGCTGAACATATACATTATAGATATAAAGTCTGTGAAAATGGACAGAAACTGGATGAATCAATATCCTCAATATTCTTACTTCAAAAGAATTTTTAGCTGCACATAAATTTGGAAATGTAGCAAATGAATTATTTGATAGCACTTTTAAAAAGATCAATCACATATTGCATTGGACTGCCTTCTTGAACCACACCATGAAGTCACAACTGTCGTAAGTGAGGCTGAGTCAGCAACAGCAATAGCAAGTATGGGATCTTAAAGATAGAAAGGACTTCTCAAGTGATTCAGTGGCTACAGATGAAACCTTAAACATTGATTATTGAAAATTGCAAGGCTGCAAACAGAAAACCAAAACCTCAGTAAATTCTAGATAAACAGAAACAATAATGCTACTTCAGTGAATCTATGCATAATATTACAAATTATACCATATCTTATCCAAAGGAAGCACAATTCAAACATTTCAAGAATACTGGGCATTTTGCTAAGATTTGTCATTATGCACTAGCTAAATAACAAATAACTGCGTCAAACATTACTTACTGCTTTAAATTGCTCTGGAAATGATTCCAATATATCATGGAGGAAATTATATGCAGTGTCAACATTCCTAGTCTATCAGGAGAAGGTGATACTGTTAAGCATCAGCTAAGTTCGTGTCAACATTCCTAGTCTATCAGGAGAAGAAGGTGATACTGTTAAGCATCAGCTAAGTTGTCTCTGTGGACAACATCTATTTATTTGCAGTGCCTTAGAGTAGTGATTTTCAAACTATAAGTTATAGAGAACAGAGCTCTCTACTGATTATTTCAAAGATCCCACAAGAAATTATGGAGAAGACCACACAGGGTAAATAAGTTTCTATATGCTAAAAAGCACATGCAATAACACAAAATGTTTAAAAGCAATCTTAGGTCCAATGGGATACAGTTAGTTGTTCTATATTTTCTGCAAATAAAAAGGGGGAAAAGTTGTATTCAGAAGTGCAAATTTTTTTGAACTTCAATTATTTATAAAAAGACACTAAATTCTTCCAAAAGTTCCACTACCAAAAGGAACTTTGTTTCATAGATAAATATTTGACACATTTATTTTGAATAGTAAACTTTTTATGTCTCAAATCTAAATAGTCTCAAATTGAGCACCTCTCTTCTTAAAGCTCAACAGGTCCAACCTTCTCAGCTTCTTCTTGTACATCAAGTGCTCCCACCCCTTCTTCTGCAGAGCTTCTTCCTAGACACTCAGCCCCCAGCCTATACTGTTGAATAGGGTTGTTCCATCCTTGATACAAGATTTTGCCTTTGCTTTTGTTGAACTTCATGACAATCCTGTCAGTTCATTTCTCTAGATAATACAGGTCACTCTGATGGAAGATCAATTAGATATTGGCCATGAACTTGCCAAAAGTGCACTCTATCCTTTCATCGAGATCATTAAAATAGACTAACACATTTAATTGTGTTAGTCCCAGTACCGATCCCTGAGGAACACTACTGGTTACTGGGCACCAGTTGGATTTTTCAACACAAATCACACCTCTTTCCTTCCAGCAGTTCAGCCAGCTGTCCATCCACCTTACTTTTCACCTATCTATCCCATGTCTTACCAGTTTGGTAAAAAGATTATGTTAGACTGTGTCAAGAGCCTTTCTAGTGTTAAGATATCTAACACCCACTGCTCTTCCCTTGTCCATATTGTCAGTCACCCCACAGAAAGCAATGAGTTTGGTCAAGCATGATTTACCTCTAGTAAATCTATGCTGGCTGCTCCCAACCACCTTCTTGTTCTTCATACATAGGAAAACTTATTGCACAAGCATCCCAGGGACTGAGATGAGGCTGACAGTTTCTTTGATCCTCCTTTGTTCCCCTATTGGGGATGAAAGTGGTTTTTGCCTTTTTTCAGTCATCAGGAACCTCCCCCAGTTGCCACGAGTTTTTGAAGATGGTAGAATGCACTTACAACGACATCAGACAGGTCCTTTAGCACCCTCAGGTGTACCCCCCCCCGGTACCATGGACTTGTGTGTGTCCAGTTGGCTTAAATAATCCCTCTTACCTTCCTCTACTGTAAGTACTGCCTGACTCCCACAGTCTCTGCTAGTAGTCTCAGGGACCTCGGAAGCCCAAGGGCAAACCTTACCAGTGAAAAGTGAACAAAAAATGGCACTAAATAGTGAGTAACAATGCAATCATCTGTCATTGTCAACGAGGGTTCACAAAGGGAAAGTCTTGTTTAACTAATTTGATATCCTTCCATGATAAGGGAACCCATGTAGTGGATGAAGGGAAGATGGTGGATGGAAGTTTTTCTGTATTTTAGTAAGGCTTTTGATACTGTCCCTCACTATATCCTTCTGGACTGTGAGATGAGCAAGTACACAGTAAGCTGGGTGATGAACTGGCTGAATGGCAGAGCTCAAAGGGTTGTAGTGAATGGGGTTACATCTGGCTGGCAACTGGTCACCAGTGGTATTCTTCAGGGTTCAATTCTAGGGCTTGACCTGTTCAATATATTTATCAATTATCTAGATGCAGGAGTTTCCTGACCAAACTAGGAGGTGCTGTCAGCTCCCTTCAGGGACAAGAAGCCTTGCAGAGAGATCTAGATATATTGGAGCATTGGTCAGTCATTAATGGCATGAAATTTAACAAGTCCAAATGCCAGATTCTGCACCTAGGATGGCATAACACTAAGTACAAGTACAAATTGGATGAGGAGTGGCTGGACAGCAGCCCTGCAGAAAGGGATCTGGGAGTGCTGATGACCAGTGTGAGTCAGCAGCATGTCCTGGCAGCCAAGAGTGTAAACTGCATTCTGGGTTGCATTCAAACACAGCAGAACCAGATGGTCAAAAGAGATATTTATCCTGCTGTATTCAGTGTTGGTGAGGCCTCACCTGGAATACTGTGTGCAGTTCTGAGTCCTACAACTTAAGAAGGATGTGAAGGTCCTTGAAAGTATCCAGAGGAGGGCAACAAAGCTGGTGAAAGGGCCAGAATGTATGTCCAGTGAGTATCAGCTAAAGACTCTGTGTTTGTCTAGTTTGGAGAAAAGGAGGCTCAGGGGTGACTCATTGCTCCCTACAGCTTCCTGAGTAGGGGATGTGGAGAGGGAGGGGCTGGTCTCCCCAGTATCCAGTGGTAAGACGTGGGGGAATGGTTCAAAGCTGTGCCAGGGACACTTAGATTGGACATTAGGAAGCGTTTCTTTACGGACAGGGTGGTCAAACACTGGAACAGGCTTCCTAGAGAGGTGGTTGATGTCCCAAGCCTGTCAGTGTTTAAGAAGCATTTGGACCATGCCCTTAGCAGCATGCTTTAACTTTTGGCTAGCCCTGAAGTGATCAGGCAGCTGGACTAAATGATTCTTGTAGTCCCTTCCAACTGAAAGGAAAGGGGAATTCTATTACATATAGAAGGGGAAAAGGAAGGGGAAAGGGAGGGGGAATACTATTCTATATAGAAGGGAAAAGGAAGGGGAATTCTATTGTATTCCATTCCATTCTGTTCTTCAACTTGTCCCTGTCTCTTGTCACTAAGTCCCCTGTCTCACTAAGCATAGGATCCACATTCTCCTTAGCCTCTTTTTGCTGCTGATTCACTTACAGAAACCCTTCTGGGTGACCTTCAGGTCCCTCATTAGTTTCAGTTCCAGTTGAGCTTTGGCCTTCTTGACTCCATTCCTACGTGCATGGGCAATGTCTTTGCATTTCTCTCAATAGCCTGTCCCAGCTTCCATCTAGTTCATAGTTCCTTTTTGCATTAGATGTGAATCAGGAGCTGCTCTACGTTCATCCACGCTAACCTTCTGCCACACTTGCTCCAATGTCTGCACCTGAAATGGACACTTGTTTTGCTCTTAAAGAGGTTGTATTTGATGATCAACCTGCAATATTACATCCCTTTATGTGATGCGGAGTATAGACTGAGAACTAGAAGATGATGGATGACTCAGTCTTTTCAACACCTACACCTATCTTCACTAGATGTAAACACAAATGATAATACAAATACCAGTTTCCTACATTACTGGTATCACTATTACAATTACAGCAGATTAATTTATAGTTTGATACAGGTGCTATGCAGTTGATGTTGAAATGGCTTAACAATCCAAATATCTTTAATTCCCAACATACAGTATACTATAAAACTTCATATTTGTGATACAAACCACTTGATAAATGCTTAATTTAGGAGACCTCAAGAAAAGCTCAGGGAAAATGTATATGCTTTATTAAAGATAAGTATCTCTGGAATCCATAATGATAGCTAGGGCTTAATGTTCAAGTTGGAGAAGCTCTTATGGTTTATGTTTCTCACACTAAGACATCGATGATTCAGGTACTGTTATTATACATCTGTTTACATGATTCCGCATGGGAAAAAAGTGATTGACGTTTGTAAGTGAACTTGATCACAAAATACATGACTAACACTATGCTAGTATTCTGATAGTTCACTTCATTAAATGGCCAAAAAAAAAAAAAAAAAAGGATTTACATCACAAGTCATATCTGCTGCTGTATTCTCCTTCCTCTCTACTGTTTTTTTCAGAAACAAAACCACATAAAAACTAGTATCCAATTACAGATCATATTTCACTTCCTTTCAAATTGAAACTTTTCTAAGATAAAATAACCTGGCACAAGAGATCATCAGAGTACTACCCTAAAGTCAGTAAAGCTTCAGTAGGATAATTCCTTTTGAAAGACAATTCACACCCTGCTAATCTGGAGGGAAAATATTAGATAAACTCACTGTGAACTTTTTACAAATTTATTGTAGTTGTACAATACAGAGCATTCCATAAGCAACTTGCTCATAATTCTTCATCTTTTATTCTTTAGTTCAAAACTAATAGCCAAAGCTAAGTCTGATCTATATTCTGCCAAATTCAGATGACTCCTATTAGGCATACAACATTACCATGTACTGAGAGAATTAAGTTTTGGTATGAAAAGTATCACAGTGAGGAGTGATGTTTTCTGCCAAGTGCCGATTTCTCAACATTGATGCAAGACAGAAGAGTTCATGGCTTATATGAAACAATCTCTGTATTATTCTTCATTTCTCTTGTGAAAACATAGGAATGCTTTGTCTGTAGCTTCCTTACACACATGGAAAGTACTTGTATCATCATTCAGATCTGGCGGCACAGCAGCCCTCTACAGCATACTGGACTTGAAAAGGATCAGAGGAAAGACGACAGGCATAACTGCTAGCACGACAACTTTTAGGGCTATTGGAATGCTTCTGACAACTCATCAGTGTTTCTTAAAAGAAACAAATTCAAGGTATAATCTGACACAGTATTTGTCCTATCTACTTTCTACAACCTCTCCAATCTCTTCAAGCAGAATTATCTGATTTAAGTTTCAGTGTTATGGAGATTAATAGCAGCTTTAATTTCTGTTCAAAGGGAACTTCAAAAATCCAATGACACAACCTGCATTTTTCTGTCAAAGCTTTAGAAATAAATAAGATTTAATGTCTCTTTCAGATCTGTTAAAGAATAAATATAACAACTCAGGGGTCTGTCTGAGGTCAAGTGCTATTCATAGGAAGCAGAAATGCAAGATCAGAAGACACAGTTTTGTACTTCCTGAGAGATAAACAAGAAGCTCCTCATGAAAAAATGGTGACTTCTTTTATGCAAGATATTCACTAGCAGGTCATCAGTGTTAATGATGACACTGAAAAGAAAAAAAATCTTTTGTCATTCACATTAGAATTACATTTGAACAAAAAGGAAACTTTAAAAATACACAACTATAAAGCATATTTTTTAGATTCAGGATTCCTGAAAAGTGGGAGGTACCATGACTTCAGTTGAAAACAAATCATATCTTCTCTCTAGCTTCACAAATGATTAATGGAGAAATATGACAAATCTTTTTAGATTACCACCATCCAAGAATTATGTGGCTGAATTACATTCAATGCTTTAGGAACTGTAGTGGCAGTGTATAGTTGCTTTTCTTTAGCAGGTATATTGTTCTGGGAGGAGAGGTCAGTTGTAAGTGGGACTTTGAAGACTTGGACTCAGTACTGATTTACTTATTTTCATATAAGTATTGTTATGCTATGATTAAAGCACTGGGAGTCAAATTAAAAAAATGATAAATAAACTTTGAGATAAAGAAAAATATCAGTGGCAGTGATCCAGGAAGCATCTCTTGAGAGAGCAATATTTGCACTAACTAGTGATAGAATACTTTACATGTGGCATCACAAGATTGTGAAAGCATGATCTTTATTCCTCCATGCTTCAAACTCACTGTAAGATTTGCCTATAAGATTTAGCCTTTACTCAATATTTCAGTTAGTTTGTTAGTATTATAGAAAATATTCACCACATCCTTAATATCAATATTATAACTGCAAGATTTTCCTGGTAGGTATAACACTTACATAAAAGAAACTTCATTAGTGAACATGTAGTCAAAAATTTTCCCAACTCGAAATAACCACCACAGATAACAAAAAAAAAAGAGAACAAACTAAAGTGGAATTTAAAAAAGAATTTAAGAAAAAGAGTAAGAAGCAAAAAGGAATAAAAAAGAAGACAAATAAGGCAGTGTAAGTTTCTACTAAACCACCTGAAGACAAACTGAGTGGTTTGAAGTATGTGCACGATATGGCCTAATCCATTAAACAAAGAAACTGCTAAACTGTGACCAGAACCATAATACATATTGCATTAGTGAGGCTTTGTGGTTTACTGTGTTGTTATCAGAATCCCCATACTGTATAAAATGGGCACTTTGCTAATCCACATATTTATAACTCACAAAACACTCTTAAAGTCTATGCATTTGTCAACACAGATTTAAGAGCAATGTTGTAGTGAGGTCTCAAGTTGACTTCATTACATTTGCAAAGTATATCACACTATAATATTGCATAATATCCTAGTAGATGTAACTTTAAAAGCTAAGGATGATCAAGATCTACTTAGGAGCCAGTTCTAACATCAGGATTTAAAATTTAGTTATAATGAGGCATACAAATGAGTAGTTTTTCAACATATTTTTATTTGGAAGCTGAAATCCAGCCTTAGTGTATGCATTACTGCTGTTCAGTGAGAGCTGGATCAAACTCATCTTACAGACATCTTAAAAAAAAATGGCTTGATTTTATTACTGCAAGGCATTGCTACCTTGTGGCAACTGTAATCTTCAGCCATATGTTGATACCTAAATATACGACACAGCACATGACAGAGATTAGCATGCTAAATATGGGAAGAGGCTATCATACTAAACAGGAAGATACCTAAGCTTGGTGGACAGAAATCTTGAGAATAATTTCTGTAAAAAAAAAAAAGCCTGGAATGAATCTTCTCCCTCCTCTATGGACACACAGTCATCAATCATGTCTAGGATTAGGTGGTTCTTCCAGAGAACTGCTTCAAAAAGTAAAAATGCAGCCCATATTCAAGGCCTGTAACTCAGTGGCAAAGTGATTCAGCTATACAATGGGAGGGAAAAAAACCAAAATCAAACCAAGTATCTCCAAGATGCCCCTTTTGCCTTACTGCATTAAGCATTTGAACTTCCAAAAGAGTACCCCAACCACTTCTATTTAAAATTTATAAATGTTTCTGTTCTGTTTTACATGAGTATCTAGTCACTGAGAGGAACTCAAAACAGTCTTAACATGTGTATCCTAATTCACTTTACCATAGAGTCAGCTATGTGCATCCTTCTCTATGGGTCAGTAAATATCCAAGTGTGAAAACCAGAACACTTTCACAGCAAGAAGAGCCAGGAGTCTTACATGAGGGTCATTTAAATAGCACCCGAGATGCGTATAACCTCTACTCCAATCCCTGATAAAGATTTTGTAAGGAAGAGGTATAACTTATACCTCCATTATCCAGGTAACTGCTTTAATTAATAGCTCTAAAGCAGACCCAAACAGCATCTCATTACTCAGAACCCTTTGTGTTAGTTTCAATAGGCACATCCTTACAAAACCAACTAGGCTATTCAAGAAATGAGGGACAGAGAAACATTCGTGCTAAATCCTAGAACCTGGATTACAATAATTCTTGTGTTATCATGACAGTAGTGGCTGCCAGCATTTGCAAAAATATACAAGTCTACAGAACTCTCTGAGGCACAGATCAGATAATTTAGATACTTCCATTTTGGAATGGGAATAGATTAGGATTTCAGAATGCCCAGAGTGGAGATATGCTTTCTTTAGGACTCAACAGCTAATTATATGTTTATAGAGATGGTCAAACAAGGCTTTTTTAAAAATCACTTTTTGCCACACAATTAAAGCTAAATAACTTCTGAACTACAGAAAGTTCACATCCGGTGAGCTCTGAGCACAAGCATAATGACATAATGAGCTATCTTCTGTTTGCAGTCATCCACAGAAATGTATCCATAATCTCTCTGTAGAACCCTTACTGACTACTTCAGTTCAAAAAGGTTGTTCAGAGAAGTGTAACTTAATGAGCTTTACTTTATTTTGCATCCTCTATATATTAACTTAATACCTTTGTTCAGTGGAATGAAAATAGTGTTTAAAATGCTTCAACTTCCGAGCAGTTAAGTGGTGTTTCTCTCTGCACTGGCTTTATACCATCTCCAAGAACCCACTAGGTAATAATAATAGCACAAAATTACTATGATAGGTCAGTGTGATAGATTGATGACTTTATACAGTTTACAGAAGTGTTTGTATGATTTGTATTTAAATTTGGTTACTAGAAAATAGGGAAAAATGAATGGTAAATTAGACTGTATCAGAGGACAGATATACATGCCAATGAAATATCAAGACAACATTTCTGACTATAATTTTCTCCAGAACATATCAGTGACTACTTTCAGTCGTTGCCTGTGATATAGTATATGGCAGTAAAATCTCAATAGAACACGAATCATGCATTTTAGCAGATTAGCATAAGGACTGTTACGTGCCTTCATAAGAAATTGATATGAGTTATAGATTTCATTACTTTGGGGGTGGAATCACAGACAAGATATGACTTCTCTGCATCAGATTCAATCAGCTAGTATTATCATTTACAGATTTATAACTCTTCAAATGCACCAGATACGCAAATCTGTATGTAACAGTACCATATTTCAGCTATTTAATAGCTCAAACCTGACTTGTTTTATAGCATTTCACATACTAAACATTTGTATGCTTGCCTTTCATTTCTCAACATTCAGGTTTAGGAAATGAACTCATTAAATCCTAGAAAACAAAACTAAGTCATTTTTAACTACTGATAGGTTCATTCATAAAGGCATTCAGTGTACTTTTATTAAAATCTTGTAAATTCATGTTTTAATTTGATGCTCATGTTATGGTTTAAAGGACTGTATCTATATCAGTTTAAAGTGAATTTTACTGTGTTTCTCACAGGTAAAGTAGAAATGAAAGCTAAGATTAGCTTTTACTCCAAACTACATCTAGTAAGCTATGTGAGGATGCAGAGCTTTTTCTTATTATAAGCATGTTT
This sequence comes from Antrostomus carolinensis, assembly GCF_000700745.2. Classification (NCBI taxonomy): domain Eukaryota; kingdom Metazoa; phylum Chordata; class Aves; order Caprimulgiformes; family Caprimulgidae; genus Antrostomus; species Antrostomus carolinensis. The sequence continues at coordinate 11,859 of NW_010332059.1, forward strand.
ATCACTTCAGCATTAAGGCTACTTCTTTGAATACAACATAAGGTAGCACTTTTGTTCCATTTTCACTATCAAAGGTGATGGATACCAGTCCACCTGCTAAACTTCATTTTCTGCAGTTAGTATTATAAGGTTCACAGAGTTATATCAGCACAAATCCAGTATCACCTTTTTATGTTGAAATGAATTTTATACACAGAAAATAATAAGCAATACATGTATGGAAATGAACGGGATGTTTGAAAGTTAAACTCCATTCAAGAACACAACTATCTCTTGCAAAAGACAAGGATAAGAGTTACAGCATTTAAACTGGCAAATAACTATAAACAAAATCACTTATAACGTTAAAAAAAAAAACAAAACAAAACCAAATCTGACACAAACAGGACAAATAACACTGAAAAGGATTGGCTAGCTTCACATGTCCTAAAAAGACTTCTTGTTACAAGCAACTTTTACTAAGACTACAGATAACAGATCACTCAAATTATAAGTAAACATTAATAAAGAAGTATTCTATATAAATAAGATTATGGAGTAGAACCACTAAATGGTGTGAAAAGTGGTTTTCCAGTTTTAAATTTACTGAAAACTTTTAATATCAGCTAGTTCTAAACTATTTCTGTAAGCAATATTCTTTTCCTAATCCTCTGATTCCATAACTTTGAAGTGAAATATTCAATTTGATCAAAGTAAACAAAAAAGTGTAGTATTGTACCTTGTACGAAGAGGAATACAAGGGAATAAGAAATTTCTTGGGTCATGGAGTGGCAGCAGATATACTGTATGATTGTCCTCCAGGTTACAAAAGCCTTCTAACCCCCAATCCCATACCTCTGCCCAAACATTTAACGGTTAACATACATTCTTTATGCCTTTTCTCCCTACAGCTCTGCCAGTCCAGATTGCCTTTCATTCCATAGTCTAATTCTTCCAAGAATAAGGCATGACTGTGCTAAAACCACATGAGTAGTTACATTCATGGTATGCAGACCTGGTCACCTCTTTTTCCAGCCTGAAGCATATAGCATGGGGAATTCTGCATGCTTATATGCCTGGGTTTTCTTTCAGCCTGTCTGGGTGACACAGAAAATTCTCACATCTCCTCCAACACTCAGAACAAGGACTGTATGGCAACCTGCTCAGTGCAGATATGATTGTGAAACACAAATATGACACAGACTCGTTGGAAGAACAGGTGACTGAAAGGGATCATTGGGCAATTTTCCACCAGCTACACTGATGTCCTGGTTTTGCTGAAATACAGTCAGTTTTCTTCTTAGTAGCCAGAAGAGCTGTGCTTTAGTTTCAATGTGCGATTTGTTACGAGAAGAATGTTGATAAAGTACGAATGTTATTAGTTGCTACTGGAGTCCAAGGTCATCGCGTTTGGCTGGTTCACAGCTGCATTAGGACTCAGAGGGAGAAGCGTAGTGAATAGCAAAACCCCAAACTGGCATTTGATGTGCCATTGAGGTATTCCATATCATATCACATCAAGTTCAGTATTTTAATGAGGGTTGACTGGAAATCAGAGCTATTCTCTCAGGGATCGCTCAGGATCACTCTTCTGGGATTGCAGTTTTGGGACTCTCTCCGCTCTGTGATCGCTGGCTGGGGACAGGCTGGGCATCAGTCAGCGGGTGGTGAGCAACTGCACTGTGCATCACTCATTTGTATATTCTATTATCGTTATTATTTTATTTCAAGTAGTAAATTGTTTTTATCTCAACATGTGAGTCTCCTTGTTTTTACCCTTCCAATTCTCTCCCCTCCTCCCTGAGAGGGGGGAAGAATGAGAAAGCAACTTGGTGTGTATTTCACTGCAAGCCAAAGGAGTGAAACCACCTCAGTCTTTTTTGGTGCCCAATGTGGGGCTCGAAGGGTTGAGATAAATACAGATTTGACCAGACTGTGCTAAAACAAAACTGTGGTAAGCATTATGTGCCCTCTGACTTGGTTGGTGCTCATCGGAATGTTGTTTTCTGTGCTCTCAAAGGTGATTTTAGAGTTGTGTTCTGTATCACCTCACTCGCCATATATGCTGTGTGGCAGTATATATGTGTTCATGTACAAATATATATGTGTATACACATATACATGTGTTCACCACCTCTAGGCATTGGATTGTAAGGAGGGATGTTGTTTTGCTGACTATGGTTTTTATTGTGCTATGGGGCGCTGATTTTTAGTATGATGAAGTCATGGGTAGTGGAATCAATTTTGTATCTGTATGCAGTGGTGGCAGGTGGCACAGCAAAGCCAGCTCCATCCCCATGTTTTGGGAGCTGTCTGGTGGGTGTGGTCACTGATCGCACCTTTTCCTGGGACAGCCAATACAAGGAAGGGACATCTGCCTTCATTTTCCTTTTCTCCTCCAGATCATTTATAAAAGCTCTTGAGAATTTTGAATAACCCTGGGATGCTCAAACTACCGTCACCGTGTTGCTGAATGTGTGCCAGTTCATGATGTTGCTTAGATCTGCTATGGTCGCTCAGTGCAGTTGTCAGTGTTGTGCTGCCACTACAGCTCCCCCAACAGACACTGCAGCCACTCCTCCACCCGCAACCCTGCAGACACTGCAGCCATTCCAATCCCTGCAACAGGCACCACTAGAGTTACTCCAACCCCAGCTCCTGCTAAGGTTACTCAAACCTTTTATCAAAATTTAAAGGGACAGAATTAATTTGTATTTCCAAAGTGACAGGAGGGTCCCAACAACTGACTGTATTGGAGGCTGAAATGAGCCTAACTGGGAATAACTGGCCAAAACACCCCATTGTGACTGGCCCAGGTACTCAGTGCATTCTCGGCATAGCTTACCTCAGGAGAGGGTATTTCAAGGACCCAAAAGGGTACCGGTGGGCTTTTGGCATAGCTGCTTTGGAGACAGTGGAAATCAAACAGCTGTCTGCTTTGCCCAGTCTCTCAGAGGACCCTTCTGTTGTGGGACTGCTAAGGGTCGAAGAACAGCAGCTGCCAATTACTACCACAACAGTGCATCAGCAGCAGTATCGCAACAACTGAGACTCTGTAATTCCCATCCATAAACCAATTAATCAGCTGGAGAGCCAAGGAGTGATCAGCAGGACTTGCTCTCCCTTTAACAGCCCCACATGGCCTGTGTGAAAGTCAAATGGGGAGTGGAGACTGACAATGGACTATCGTGGCTTGAATAAAGTCATGGCACCACTGAGTACTGCCGTGCCGGACAGGTTAGAACTCCAATATGAACTGGAATCAAAGGCAGCCAAGTGGTACGCCAGCACAGACAGTGCTAATGCATTTCTTTCCATTCCTTTGGCAGCAGAGTGCAGGCCACAGTTTGCTTTCACCTGGAGAGGTGTCCAGTACACCTGGAATCGACTGCCCCAGGTGTGGAAACACAGCCCCACCATTTGTCATGGACTGCCTTGGAGCAGAGTGGAAGTTTTCAAGAAAGGGAAGGAGATAATCCAAATCTTTCTGAGAGCCAGTTTTGCCATAAAATGAAGCAAGGTCAAGGGACCTGCACCAGAGATCCAGTTTTTAGGAATAAAATGGCAAGATGGACGCCGTCAGGTCCCAGTGGATGTGATTAATAAAATAACAGCTATATCTCCACCAACTAGCAAGGAAACACAAGACTTCTTAGATGTTGTAGGTTTCTGGAGAATGCACATTCCAAATTACAGTGAGATCGTGAGCCCTCTCTACCAAGTGACCTAAAAGAGGAATGATTTCACATGGGGTCCTGAGCAGTGACACGCCTTTGAACAAATTAAACATGAAATAGTTCAGGCAGCAGCCCTTGGGCCTGTTCAGACAGGACAGGATAAGAAAAATGTGCTCTACACTGTAGCTGGCGAGAAGGGACCAACCTGGAGTCTCTGGCAGAAAGCACTAGGGGAGGCTCAAGGTTTGGAGACCTAGATACAGAGAATCGGAGACCTGATATACTCCAACTGAAAAACAGATATTGGCAGCCGATGAGGGAGTTTGAGCTGCTTCAGAAGTGATCAGTACTGAAGCACAGCTCCTCTTGGCACCCCGATTGCCCGTGCTGGGCTGGGTGTTCTAAGGGAGTGTTCCCTCTACACATCATGCAACTGATGCCACATGGGGTAAGTGGGTCACACTGATAACACAACAGGCTCATGTTGTAGGCTCCAGTGGCCCAGGAATTCCAACTGGCCTTAGACATTGCTGAGTGAGAAAAGTGGCCAGTACTCTACTTCTATACGGACTCATGGATGGTGGCAATTACTCTGTGGGGATAGTTACAGAAATGGAAAGAGAGCAACTGACAGCACAGAGGCAAATCCATCTGGGCTGCTGAATTATGGCAAGACATTGCTGCTCGGCTAGAGAGACTGGTTGTAAAGATACATCATGTAGATGCTCATGTGCCTAAGAGTTGAGCCACTGAAGAACATCAAAATAACCAATAGGTGGACCAGCCTGCTAAGATCAAAGTGTCTCAAGTAGACCTAGACTGGCAGGTGGAAAATGAAAAAAGGTGGAAAATGAAAAAAGGTGAAAAATGAAAAAAGGTGAAAAAGGGTGAAAAATTTTTAGCCCGCTGGGCCCATGATTCCTCAGGCCATCAAGGAAGAAATGCAAAGTATAGATGGGCTCGTGATCAAGTGGTGGACTTAACCATGGGCATTATTGCACAAGTCATTCATGACTGTGAAACATGTGCTGCGATTAAGCAAGCCAAGCGGTTAAAACCTATTTGGTATGGAGGATGATGGTTAAAATATAAATATGAAGAGGCTTGGTAGATTGACTATATCGCGCTCCCGCAAACCTGCAGTGGCAAGCATTACATGCCCACCATGGTGAAAGAAACCACTGGGTGGTTGGAGACCTATGCTGTGCCCCATGCCACTGCCTGAAACACTATTCTAGGCCTTGAAAAGCAGGTCTTCTGGCGACATGGCACCCCAGACAGAACTGAGTCAGACAATGGGAGTGATTTCTGAAACAATCTCATAGACACTTGCGCCAAAGAACATGGCACTGAGTGGGTGTACCACATTCCCTATCATGCACCAGCCTCCAGGACAGTCAAACAATGCAATAAACTGCTAAAAACCACACTGAGAGCAATGGGTGGTGGAACTTTCAAAGACTGTGACACAAATTAAGCAAAAGCCACCTGGTTAGTCAACACCAGAGGATCTGCCAACCAAGCCAGCCCTGTAAAATCAAGACTCTTACATACTGTAGAGGGGGATAAAGTCTCTATGGTTCACATCAAAAATATGTTTGGGAAAACAGTCTGGATTATTTTTCCATCAGCTACATTGGTCAAAGTAAACTGTGTGGAGTGATACTACCACAATGGCAAAGTTCAGAGGACTGACTGACAAGATAGAGCAATATATTAATTTCACAATTAGCACCAAGAATCTGAGTGAAAGTACTTGCTAGCAACAAAGAAAAAAAATCTGTATCTGAGACCAGTCTTCTAGGTACCTGTCTGATCTCCAGGATTATTTAGAAAGTGGTGAGTATAAATCAAGAAGTATTGACATTTTTGTCCAATTGTAAAAATGAGTAGGTTTTGTTTTTTCTTTCCTGTAAATATAACCAAAACATAACTCTGGAGAGTTCTATTCAAGAGACTTGAAACAAGCTCTTGATTAAACAAGAAGCCTAATACCAGGTGGATCACATCTGCTTAGATATAGATACATGTATTGGTGAGTTGGTATATCAGTCTGTATTTTTACAAATGCTCTGAGCATTTGGAGGTTTTTCACAGCTCTTGGATCTAAACACACATCCTCAAGAACTGAATGTGCACATCCATTACATGATTCCTGGTTTCCATAGACAAGCCTTCTAAAGATCAGTTGATTTGGAAGATTAGTGGACCAAGATTCTGAGGAATATAGTGTAGTACTTGTACTCCATAGTCTGAAAGACTATGTAAGTAAACGAAGGTTACTGTGTTTTTACCTCCGAGTAATCTAAACACGTAACAAAGCACTGTGCACTGCCAGCAGATGTTGGTAGGGTTCATGTGTGGCATACCAGCACAAAGATGCTGTTAATGGCCAGCTACCATCCTTATATATTACTGTCAACAAGATGGCTTCATAACTTCTTCTGTAGTTTGTAACTGACTATTGGTAACAACAACATTAGTAACAAAATAGCAGTAAAGTTCTGGAAAATGAGATTTTTTTTTTCCTCCCACACATGGGTAAAGAATCCAGGGAATGTGCATGCTATGGTAGCACATGGAAGATACACAATTTACAGAAAATGTTACTAAGTTTTTTGTTTCTATTCAGCAGAGCTCTTAATTGATTATATGCCTGTAGTTCACACAAAACAATTAAAGGGAAATGTTTATCAGATTTAGGCTGCACTAAAAAGATTTTACTTTTGCCCTTCACACAATAGCATTTGATTTGCTAATTTGCGCAAATATAAATGGCATAATTATTAAAACCAGTGTTTCTCTCCTTTGTGACCCAACTTTAATTATGGCTCATCTGGTTTTCAGTAAAACTGCCAGGAAAAAGGGCATGTTCAGCAAGCTGTTCCTAGGCAAAGCTCATATGTGACAAGTAAAGGAGTTTCATCAGCTTGATAAAATGATGTACTATTGTTGGTTGTTTGTTTTTTCCTCTCAAGTATCTAGGTTATTAATTATATTCATTAGTAACTTAGCATCTTCACTAGAGTATTTAAAGTGTTACTTAAGTCACCTCTCTGCAAGACATTTTCTTCCATTATTGTGTACTTGCCTGTCTAAACTACATTGTTTAAAATTCACAAATAATCAAAGTCCATTAAAACTAAAAATTAGTAGTTTTGGAAAGTACAATCCTAAACCATGAAATAAATAACTAAAATATTAAGGAAGTATTACATCGTTCTTCTTAGCTACCAATTTTAGGATGTTTATGCTTGCCATTTAAATTAATCAGATTGCAGCATTTGGTGTCACTCCGGTACAAAGCATTAAGTAGACAGCACACCTAAGCAACTCAGTCTCTCTTTATTTTGAAGATCTATTACAGACTGATAGGTTTGGGTGGGTTTCTTCTCCCTCTTTTTATAGTTCCGCATTCTGCAAGACTGCTTTGCTAGTTTATAACTAACACTAGCTCTATGGAATAGCATGAACTGCACCTGAGACCCCATGTACTGTACACAAGCTGCTGTGTATTTTAAGAAAACTAAATGAGCTTTTAGTTTGTCATTTACTCTGTCCCCCTAATGAGAATGTCAAATGTTCAGAGTTTTCTTTCAAAATAAATTCAAAAGTGCCATTTTTGTTCTAACACTAGCATTACCACTATTTTAATAAAGAACATTTAGATTTACAATAAAAGACTTGTTTTCTTTACCAGCTTTATAAGCCATCTGTGTTGTGACTTCATAGCAGTCGATAAGAATCCATTATTTAGGACTGCTTTAAACATTAAAAAAAATGAGCCTGATATATGATAAGTTTTCTAGTTGCCAATGTTCAAAAACTTTCTGGAGCTATACTTACACTATGAGTGCAAAGACATAAAAGCTAGCTCTAAATAAATCAGCTTAGGTTTGAAAGCAATATTACAGTTTATTTTGATGTGCTCCTTTGAACGTCTCCTCTCTCCAGCACTTTGCCAATACTTTCTGAGCAGAGTTTGTCAAGGGAGGCTCAGAGGCCCACAAAAACCTCTGGCTACAGGCAGGGTTTGCTGGCTGAGTCCACCACTAGATTGGGGATTTCTGCTCTGTACGCTATAGCACTATGGAGACATTCCTATAATATCTTCTATATCTTCTAGACACTGGAGATTAATTGCAGCTGTGGTAGGTGAACTGAAGGACTCATACAATACTAATTTGATTTATTTTTTATGTGCTATGTGCTTTTATGTTATTCTGACCACAAAATATAACTTTTTTTTTTTTCCCCTGTACACAGGAAAGCAGAAACACCCCACAGAGCAAAAAGAAAAAATAGGTCTCCAAATATCATTCATTAATTCAGGCAAAATCAGGGAATCTATAAGCATCCTACTACGGGCTTATCTTATGACACCTATTTTTTTTTTTTCTCCCTCCCCTCCTTTGTATTTTCTCCTATATTTTGGAGAGTGTACAAGATCAGCAAATTCTGCTCCTGTGTAACCGGTCAGCTGAACATCAGCCTCACAGAATCAGTGATTCACTGTTAGCATCACTATTTCTTTCTGTTACACACATAATTTTGCTAAAAATGTGCTTCCCTAACATTTGGTGAAGAATATCAGATTAATTATTGTGATAACTTTAGAAGTCAATGCTGTAATTCTTTGCTCATTGGTCTGTTTGCTCATGTGCACTGTAGATCTAGTTTTGTTGTATATCAAGGCCAAACTTGGTCTACATTGGCTTAAATCTCTCTAGTATACACGTTCATGCCAGCACCTAAACTACTGTCAGAAGAACTGCAGAATTCTGTATAGTCAGTTGCTCTTAGTATTATTTGTAACGATAGTATTTTCGAAAAGATAGAAATTGAGGGTTTTTTTTCTTTCTGTGTCTTGTTCTATGTCTATAAACCTAAAATAAAAATGTAAATATAATAAAAATATATTTATTTTGCTGTTCATTCAATATTGTATTTTATCCTTAAACAAGTGTTCACTTGTAGAAACAGGAGTAAGGAAATGCAATTTAGGATCTATGTTTTTAGAGTAAAGGTAACCATTCTTTGTAATTGCTATAAGTCCAGAAGAAAAAAAAAACAACAAAATAACGACATATTTTTGCCCTATCTTGTAAAGTCTTATTTGCTTGAAATATATTTGTGTTATGGACTGGAACAGAAATGAGAAACCTCACCTTATTTCAACATGTTTCATGTGGCAGGAGATTTCTCAGAATAAACCAGTTTCAAGTGTAGGTTTTGAATCAGTAGACTTAATATGAATATGAATACAAAGAACAAATTCAATATTCTAACCCTCTTCCCCCCTGCCTTGAGACATCATCTCCTCTCTTTTTCCTAACACAAGAGCATACAAACTTTCTGACATTTGTGATGGGATAGTTAGTAAGTTTTATTTAAAAAAATATTCACTAGACATTCAAGAGTTATGGGTTTTAACAGAAAATCAGTCACAAAATAAAATAAAACAATTTTCTCACATACAGCTTTTAGAAGGGGGTGCCTACTTAAAGCACATATTGTTTTGCAAAACCTTTAAATCAAATAATGGCAATTTAGACATCATCTACTCCTAACAACAGAAACTGATAATTATGTCCTTGTTGTTTCTCTATAGATGGGATGGATAAAATTCAGCTCTCACATACCCACCCGGTTTAGATTTTTAACCAGTAATCATTGTGACTACAACTTAACTTAGCAGTTCTATGGCCTGTTTTCTGAGTTTGAGTTTGCCCAGTATGATGTGACTATACCCACTGTACTCTTCCTCCAGCATCTGACAACATCTGTGGCAACAGGCTGGGAAACAGGTAATTCCCACATTATGCACAAGAAGCATTTAGGACCCAATCAAGACTGACAAAGCATCTCCAGCGATTCAAAGCTACAGACAACAATTTGCCTACTTGGTTCTGAACCACAGCATTTTCAATTTAGAAGATTAGAGCCAGCTTTTGCCTGTAATTTCCAAAATATCTCTAGGATTAATCAGGTATGTTGTTTTGTTTTCTGATGGGTTCAGTTGCTAGATGCTTCACAATTACAAATCATTTGGCCAAAAAAGTATTAATAGAGCTATCCATTTTTAAAAGGTTTTTTCCTGTCTTAGAAATCCTTGAGTATTCTTACTTTGCTTATAGATAGCTAGCCCTAGGGTATGATATTTTGTCAAAGTAGAACAGACTGAAATATATTTTGTAACAAATTATTTAAAGCTCTTGGCTTCATTATATTCTTTTCTTTTACAACATCTGTCCTACATTACAGTATGAGGAAGGATAAGGATCTTGCTCCCTCCTATTTCAATCTTTTCTGAAATTAAAATATCCTAATCATGCTGTCTCTTTACATGAAAGATCTTTCATGCTTCAAATTTTTGTTGCATTTATTTTTTTTATATAATGTTTTTGAGAAGAGTAGAAAATCTGCAAAAAGCACTGCAAAAAAAAAAAAAAAGTACCACAAAGTTCTTATACTAGAACTATAAATTGTTAGTATTATTTTTCTACATCCTTCTCATGCATCTTAACATTGTTTTTGTTCTTTTGATTGTCAATGAATTTTGAGTGGATGATCTGAAAAGGCAACCACAGTTATGACAGATCTTTTTCCTTCAAGTTATTGGTTCAGTGATAAGTATCTAATCAATAGTTAAATTTACTTTCAAACTTGCATTCTCTCCCAGTAGTCTGCAACAGTTTTCACTTGCCCTAGTATTACAAGTTTTGCCTAGCTTTTAAAATTCCCCACTGGACTTGCCCAAACTCCAGTCACCATGATATCCCTTACCATAGGTCTTGATATGCACTGAAAATCATTAGATAGTGGCCTTGTTATGACCATTTCCCATCGCTTTAGCAAGAAAGGGTCTGAATCCTGCTTTTTCACTCCACAACTCCTACCACGTAGAGATATCAGAAATGATGTTGCACAGACAAACCTACGTTTTTCAGGTAAAGTTAATTTTCTGGAGCTGGTCAAACAGTTGAAGAGAAGGTCCAGGTTCCACTGTTTTGTAACCTCTATGGGGTTTAATAACCTCATAAAAGCTTATACAAAACCTCAGACTTCATGTTGTCTACTTTTAACATGCATACGTGCACAATAGCACCCCCCTCCACTTCTCAAAAACAAGTGAATAACAACACATGCATTGTCTTGTACTAGAAGTGCTTATTCTTTGAGAAAAATTGAATGAATTAGATGATACCTAAACAAATTTCCTGAAATAAAATGTTTTCTCCTTAGAAGAAGTGGTAGGGGCTTCAGAATTTAAATCAACAAATATGGGGGGGAATATTTTTTTCTTGCTTGAACATTTACATATTTGTGTGAAAGAATAAGTGAATGCTCCCATCAGTTGAAAAATTATACTAAGTATTCTTTCACCAGTCTTTATGCAAAGAGTACAGCTGAAATAGCTTTCTTCAAAAACCAAACCAAGTTCTAACTTTAAAGCAATTCCTAGGTGATTTATACCCATACTGAGAGTCACAGTTAATATTCAGAACTATCTTTCAATCACATTTCCAACACATGTGAGGGTACAAATTGTTGCACAAATTTTCAGCATTATGAGTTTTTATTAAGACAATTTTTCATTAAAGATTTCTTCATGAACTCAGAAAAACACATCTTGCAGGATGTTTTTCTAAGGCAGAATCAGCCACAACAATGAAATTTCTGATGGATAACTCATTTGATATGTGTTCCACCAAGATGAGTAATACACAGTTTCCTCATGCAATCTGTTCCAGAGCTACTTCACCCTTATTGTTCGAAAGGTTTTTTCTGAAGACTAGTCTGAAACTTTCTTGATGCAGTTTGAGTCCATTACTGCAACTCTTCTTCACTGTGAGAACAGTACTTAATTATTTTTAGTAACTGACTTATTTATTTGAAGACTCCTTTTATGACCCTTTCCCCACTCTCATTCAACCCCCAATATTTTTCCCTTTCCAGTCTTCATTAAGGTAAAGTTCATTGAGTTTATGCAATAGACATCAGACAAAAGAAACATCTAGCTAAATCAGAAACAGAAACATGTCCTTCTCAGTAGGTTATCAATACACTTAAATTTTAACATACTGAGGTTGTAATATAAATCTAAAATGCATGCCTTTTGGCAAGCTACCAGCTTCCAGTGTTCCTTGACTATGACAAATTCATCAAAGCAAAAATGTGCCCCCGGGAAACTTGCTAATAACATGGCACAATGTTATGACCCCTGAGGAAAAGGAAAAAGGATGGAAGCCTTTTCCTCTAATTTAATTAAAAATGAAAACTTTCATTAAACTAGGATATATCACACTGTATTTTAAGAAAAGTAATCTCTACTGTGTTCATGAATCAGTATTGTGTATAAGAAAAATAAGATAAAATTAAACGATAACTAATGGGTAATTCATTGAAGCGACACAGAAAGTTTAAGGATTTTTTCTTAAGGTAGAAGTAAACTCATCTGACCATTTCAAGACTTTAAGGTCTGTTACTTTTTTTTTCTGCAGGAATGAAAGGCAGAGCAAATACAGAAATTGCTACTGGATGAAAGGATAAAAAAGCTTCATACTGTACATAAGCAGTACCTTTTCAGAAAATATAGATTATTTAGGAGAGTCAATTACCAGTATTTTTCACGGTTCATTTAGTCATATTAATTATCTATACAAAACCAGTTACAACAAACAAAGGTAAAACACTGTTCAAACAAACAAAAAAACAACCACTATTCCATATACCTGGTACACTACTAGACTCTGGCCATTACATTAAGTTACTTTTTTTGTCAAAATAAATATATGCATTTCACAGAACTGTAAACATTGGACTGGGAAAGTACATCAAGAAATACTCTAACCAGCCTTCTCTTTCTTCTAGCATATAAATCTGTCCAGTAATATGCGATATCTGCATGCTACTTGATGACAAAATATTTAGCCACTCTATGTTCAAGAAAGGCTGGAAACTGTCCAATCTGTATAATAAACTGAAATTCTGTCGCATTACTCCATCACTTTCAGCTACCTACTTAGTGCCACTTCTGTTAACAGAGGTTACAAAATCACATGCACATTTCCTAGGAATGTTATCTTAAAATTTATTTTTCTTTAATTCAAACACAAAAGTTTTATTACTAAAATCTATCAAATTTTCAGAAACTAATTTTTTATTTATATTCTTAGATTTTTATTTTACAATATCTACTCCAATAGATCAAAATCTTTGATTGTATTTTTAATTAATCAATACACAATGCAGAAAATATGAGTCATTGCCCCTCACTGTATATAAACTCAGGCACGAAAAAAGTAATGTGGCTTCAAAGTCATTACCATAGTGACATCAACATCTAGTTACCATTTCTTCTCCATTTTGTTAAAGACTACACTTCCCTTTCAGTTAAAACTGATCTTTTCCTTGTCTTACGAAGTTTTCTACAGTGTTCCTTGTAAGTCACTCTGTACTTACAGATAATATATCCAGTGTTCAGAAATACAGCACTAAAAGTGAGGAATGGCAGTATCAGAAGATAAACATAAATAATTCAGCTACTTGCTTATGTACTACTATCTGTATTGTTCAGAATTTCAAGAGATTCCTTCTACGTTTATTGCAGCCACTAATACATGTTCTCTCCCTAATTGCATATAAAGTTTTAAATATGCAGTACCTGAACAAACACTCCTCAAAAAACAACCCATCCCTCTTTCTGCCCTCCTCCATAATAAGACTACTGCCTACTGTCACTTTCAAACACGACATGAAAATAAGTGAATCTCAGGAACAGAAACTGCTTCAGTACACTGCCAGCTCGGTGTAGGAGGTGCAGAATTACCCTGTAGCTAAAAAAGAGGAGCTGTAAATTTGCCAGTCGTCTTAAAATGTAACATCATATGGTAGCAAAGAATTTCAGAAGACAGTACTGAAGTTAGTTTAGCATCAAATTAGTCTATAAAATGTTACATACCTAAATATTTTTTCAGTATTTATTTTTGACTAGGGGAGTTTTGCTTGTTTCTCCTTTGTGCTTGCCTTCCCCCCCCGCCCCCCCCCCCATCTTTTTCAGTCTGAGTAGAGGCTCACCATTTCTACACTCCAGTTTGTGCTAATTTCAAATTACACTGCATGCAAGACAGGCAGGGAAAAGTCAGGTTAAATATCACAAAGAAAATCTGGAAGCATTTCACATCTCTGCATGTGATTTCTAAGATAATCTGGATCCTACTTCACATCAGCATCAGCAATGGATTTCCATGAATGAAACAATCTCTTCCGAGACAGTACAAAATACAACCAACCTTCAGTGTATATGCTAGCTGGGGTTACAGTTTGAAATTGGTTAACATTCTGCTTACACTTCACGTGAGTGCTGAGCTCACTAAGTACTATTTATTCTACTCTCTTAACAAAAATTCAAGAAAAAGTGGGTTTTTTACTCAAATAAGCTGGTAATGAATATACAGTGAGAAAATAGATCTCTTGACAAGAAAGCATTATTTTTAGTTATTTTTGTTAGTAGCATCACACTTTAAACAAAATATGAAGTGTAAGCCAGGGATAAGACATCGTTTGCCTAAAACATTCTCTTTCATGAATTGCAAAGCTCCTTGTCCACAGACTACTTTGTTATATTTTGCTGGAAGTGCGATGAGCAGATTCTGTTCGACAATACCATAGCAGCTTTCTACTACAAAATCAAAGTTATATACTTTTACTGTTATGCCTCCTGTAGCATGGTTAGAATGCAAGAGATATTCCATGGTTAATCCTTTATTGAAGGAATAATCCTGTCTCTGATATTAATAGTATTTTCCATAGGAGAAGATTTTGGGAGTAGGACTCTCATATATTGTCTACACAGATTGAAGAGAGACCCAAAAATGATATAAGTACATTAACTGGGAGCTACACAGGCTCTATATAACAATACAGAAGGTTTTGTGTATTATCGCTTTTAAAAAGGAGCACTCTTCCACTTCCCTGAGCGATGCAGCAGTTCCCAGAATAAAACTCTGGAAATATCCTTTTGCTGATCCCCATCCATTGGCATGTGGCACATGGCCAGCTGGTGCACAGTAATTTACAGAGCACCTTGTGAGCAGGAATAGTTCAGTTTCTCATATGGTTTCAGCACAGGCAGACTAGCAATCTATAATGGTGACTTTAGAATCTTTTATCCTCCCTAAAAGATGTACATTTATACTGCTTACACATCAGAGGACTGGATTTCAAAACTTACGAAGTTATCTCTCAGCCTCTTCACATTCAGACCGGACAACAAATGTTCCGGTTCTGTTCTCTCTCTCTGAAACTGCTTGGATCTTATGGTTACTGACAGAGAACAAAGATGCATGAACAGCGCTTGATTCATTCACACCAACAGCGCTAAACACTCTTCCATTGGTGGGAAAGTATTCTGTGTGTTAACAGACTAAGGCTTCCTCAGCCTGAAACCTACTCACACACACTGCTGATCAACTGCCATGATTTCTGTACATACACTGTTGTTGCTTATGGAGCAGATGTGACAGTTTCAGAGGATTTCTTTCCTAGTCACTGTATATGCATCCAGCTACACCTTCACTAGAATTAATTTCTGTTGCAGATATTTTGTGTTGTTAATTAGCTTCCAGCAGATATATTTTTGTTAGGCGTTGATAGTAGTTTCATTTGCTCTGTTTGTCACTGTAGATGTGACATGTTATAGCCCACAGTGATCTTAGATGACAGAATTTTATTCCCCCCCCCCCCCCGGTTCCTTTTAAATTTTCCTGACACTCCTCATCCCCATTTAAACAAGTTGGCCAACTTTTTACAGTATTATAGACAGTATTAGGCTTATACTACACTGCTGAATTGAGATGGAATGTGGAAGGTGTCAATTACAGACTCTTTTGAGAAACTTACCTATTGCCATTACACTTAATCTGAACTTGATAATAAAATGCAGGTTAATCTAGTAACAGAAGTTCTGAAACATGGACAGATCTGCATCTGCTGTGTTTTTTGTCTGCTGTATATTCTTTACCAATTTATCAATATCATCATTAAAAAAACCACCATCAAACAACTGTGAACAGCACTTTTAATTCAGAATTTGTTATTTAGCATCATAGGGTTATTTTTGACATTTGAGCTTAATTGTTAGGCCTCCTATAAAAATATAGTATCAATAAAATATAATATTATATGGCCTGGAGAGATCAGATCAACATATTTAGGATATCTTGAGGTGTCCCTGGACCTTTGAGTGACTGGGCCAGTAAAGCTTTAGGATATCTGTTAGAGGCACTGTTGTGAAATCCTGTTGTGAAATTTGGCCCATATCCTTATTTACAAGCAGTGGGCGAGGTGCTGCAAAGATTATATCTTTATCTCCCCACTGATTTAGCGCATCAAAAACTGGCATTGTTTAGAAGTTTTTGGTTTTTTTTCCTGTTAGGATGCTTATTACTAGGATAGAGGAAGCAGAATTGGAAAATTAAAGAATTAACAATGTACTGGATGCAAAGAGGTAACATAGACTAACATAGACAACTACTCCAGCTCTTACATTCAGACCTCTGTGCTACAATTATACTAGCAAACTAAACAAGGCTTGACAAAGCTAAATACAGGTTTTGGTATAGTGTTAATACTGCTAAATTGAGACACAATTCCTAAAACAACTTCTTAACTAAAACTTCCTAACATCTATTACAGAAATAACTGCTCAAGTTTTAGGTGATAAGGAAGGGTTTGGTCATGAGTATGCAATTCAGGCTGCACCATGACAGTCAAGCTCTGGGACAGAAAATTGACCCTGGCATGGTCTATTTACTAGTTTAGATGTAGGCTTAAGGGTCTCATAGCACTGTACATAGAAAGGATCACAGGAATAGAGTAGAACATTGTAGTAGGTTAAAGAATTAGCTATATATTTTAGCTATAAATAAATATTTTATAATTCTAAATTAACTTTAATAATCTATTTTATGTGAAATTTTATTTTCCCAAGTTTTTACCATAAAATTGTATATAGCAAAAGAAGTTTGGAAGAACTCGCATTTTTTTTTTAAAGGAATTCACGGAACAAACATTATCTTTGATAACCATTTTACCAGAATACTGAGAAACAAAGGCTTTGAAAAAAATGTGGTTTCTGGAAGTATTGGGTTAAAATGTCCTTTAGTACTCTGTTACTTCATTGCTCTTCCCCTGCCAACAGAACTGCTAAGCTCTTTCTGCTGATCCTTGCCCACTTTCTCCTAATGTATCACCGAGTCTTGTGCTCCTCCACTGTTTATCTACATATGAAAAGCAGGTAATATTTGCTGAGCCTGGCTGGGAAATATGGGCTTGTCATCTATCCAGTCAGTACAAAATATCACAGGGCAGCTGTCTGCTGCCTCTCAGACTGCATGCCTTTCATTAGTAGGGAAATGAAGGGGTTGATTATTATTTTTTTTGAGGGGTTTGGGGGTTTTTTGGTGTTTGTTTGGGGTTTTTTTGTTTGTTTGTTTGTTTGTTTGTTTTACATAGTAGAAACAAACTTGAAGATTAACTTTTAGAAGAACTTACTTCAGGGAGGTAAACTGGAAAAGAATACACAAAGAAAAATCAATGAGTGACAGAAACTGTGACTCTGGAGAGAGTCTGAATCAATGTAAACAAATCCCCAAACCAACCCATCCCAGATGACAAAAAAACCCTGCGAATTAAGAGCAAGTTCTCATCAGTTGAAATTATTTTCTCACAACAACCTACAAAACAAATCATTTCATAGATTTAACTCTTTTAGTACGCAAACAGTTTCAACCTGTATTATCAAAAAGATGTTTTACTTATGATAAACAAACTGATAATATTTTAAGCAAAGCAAGATAAAAATTACATTAAGCGCCAACAGCATTGAAATTGTTTTCAGTACAAGTTGGATCATCTCACAAATGCTTATTATTTCAACACAAATACCTTTAAATAGGATTTGTACATCATACCAACTCCTGTTGCTGCAGGAGTGGTATGATGTACAAGAGCAAAATTTTATGTAACAGCAAATGAAATCTATGTATCTTCTACATACTAAATAGAAAGGGACTCTTTAATAGTACTTCACATTCATAAAGTCAAAAAAAGTCATTCATTGTTTTTAAATAGCTGAAATGTAACTAATAAAAATAGGAAAAATGGAAATCTTTGTTCCATATGGAAAAAAATCCATTTAATATTACTACATAAAGTAATAGGTTAATCTTTTCATAGTTGACAAAATAGTTCCAAAGCTACTTTCTATTAGCCACCAAGTACAGGAACAACTATAATATGTCAAAACTATATACCTTGAACATACATATCTTAGCAAAGTTTTGCAGCATTGTGACAGTTTCGATGTGCTAGCCCTTGGCTAGCAGCCAACACAGCCATTCACCCACTTCCACCCCACCTCCATGAGACAGGGGAGAGGACTGGGGGGAAAGGATAAGGAGACTCAGGCTGAGATAAGAACAGAACCTAAAATCCAGGACAAGTATGTTAAGAAGCATTAACAAGTTTTGCTGTTGAGTTGGCATTTTTATATCTCAAATGAGTACTGAAGTTCAGAGAGGACACAATCTTGATTTTATTAAGTTTTGAGGATAACTATCTTCTGTTAAAGTCATCTGATATTGAGGGCACTTACTGTCTTGGAAGATCAACTCCCAAATTACTCAGACTGTGTACAGTTACACAAATCAACTCTCAGATGACAGTCCTGTGTACTGTAAGTAGATGGTAGAGCTTGAAGGAAGGATTTCAACATATGACACCAGGCCTACTATTTTACTTGCCATCACAAATCTGTCCCTCAGTATATGGGGATGATTTCTGCTGCTAAATACCTTGTCCTCTACAACAAAGAAATCGGCAACTAATAGAACTTAAAAACTCTTTTTTAGTGTACCATCTGATGCAAGCACTTGCACAATACGAGATTCAGCTCAACTCAATATTTGGCCCTAACTGCACAGCTAGCCTTAATTGAGATAATTGCTCAGCAAATCAAAGTAGTGTAGTGAAGCAAATAATTAGGTGTCACAAGTTGCTGCGCTAAACCATTTTTTTTTTTCAGCCTCAATAAGTAACAAGAAATAACTCAGCCCAAGTCTTCCTCTCCTACACAAAACAGGAAAATTACAAATTATTATATGTCGCCAGATTATACAACAATGGTTACTTTCTTTCCAAAACTTGTGAAACAAAATTGTTTAAGTATAGAGGCTACGTCTTTGGAGCAGAACAATTTTCTCCAAAAGAGGTCAATATCTGAGTGAGCATTTGAAAGTTTATCATTATGCAGTACTTCAGATACTAAACAGTGTAGGAAGAGTTCACAGGTAGAGAGATATAGATTCTATGATAAATTTTCCAAAATAAATAAGTACTATTTTATTTTGGTTGAATACAATGAGTGCTTGTTTTTTAGATATAAATATTTTGAAGCAATTGCATAATGCTTAGCACTTTTGAAAACAAGGATTGCAGATTTTCATGTCGATAAGTGAAAAGCTGAAATCTCAACACTATTTTCCTTTTTTAAATATAGGCTTTTGGGATAGAAAATAAATGGCACTAGAAGTGATTCATCTCATCCTAAAATAGTTTGCAAAGAAAACTGAGATGAAAGCTCTTCAGAGGTGTCTGTTTCTCTCCTTTAAAGGAAGCAGCCCAAATTCCCCAGATTAGGTATGTATTACTTTTAGAGACAAGACTCAATTTAAGATTAAGAAAGTTAGATGAAGACATCTACAGATGCACAGACTGTCTAAATGTTCTTTATAGTCAAGAGAGGTCTAACCCATAATCAGCAGAGTAAATCAGCTTACCATAAAGTTAACACCTAGTATACACTTAAAGTTGCAGAAATTTAAGAAATTACTTTCATAAAAATAATTCAAATTGGAAAGGGTATCAAGGACCAGCCTCTAGCTCAAAGCAGAGTCAACATTTAATTCAGTCCCACTTGCTGATGACATTTTCCAGTCAAGTCTTGAAGTCCCCCAAGGACAAAGATTCTAAGACATCACTGGTTCGCTGCTTCAGTGCTTGACTCTCTTCATGGTAACTCTTCTTTTACCCAGCTGGAACTTCCTTTTTCCCATTATGACTGTTGTCTTTCCCTCCCACTGTTTCCCTCAATAAAGATTCTGGTTTCATCTTATTAGCAATCTCCTTGTAGGCACTAAGGGCCTGCTGCTAGGTCCCTTTGAAGCCATCTCCTCTCCAAGGCTGAGGAAGCCCAGTTCCCTCAGCTTCTCCTTACAAGGTAAGTGGAGAAGGTTTGTAGCTCTATGAAAAATTAATTCCAGTGTGTTAATGTCTGTCTTGCATTAAAGGAGCAAAAACAGGATGCAGTATTCCTATGTGTGTTTGTAAACACCAAGTAAAGGGAGTGGGAGTGGAAAATTGCTTCCTTAACTTCCTGACTACACTCCTATTGATACAGCCCACTATGTTGTTAGCCTTCACCATCACCAGTGCACACTGCTGGCTCACATTAAGCCCACTATTTGCCAGGACCCCGGAGCCCTTTCAGCAAAGCTGCAACCTGATCAGTCAGTCCCCAACCTGTACTGGGAAAGCAATTTAGTCTGTCACAGGTAGAGAATATAATATTTGTCCTTGTTGACTTTTGGACTATTCTTCCAGCATCAGAGCCAACTAAATAGTAACCCCATACTTGAGCAAATTGAATACACCCCCCAATTTGGGGTCATCAAACTTGATGGTGTACTCCATCTCCTCCAGGTCATTGTAGTAAACAGGTCAGGTTTCTGGACAGATAGTATTGACTGTGGAGTAGGAGTTAAGATTCCATATACATATACAGACATATAATTATGCACAATTAAGTGTCAACTTGCACGGGACTGCAGCCTAGATGGCTAATGTTAGTCGAGATGAATAGTGCTCCTCTCTAATAGGAAAATGAACATTTTACGTCAATAAGTGAATACACTTTCCTCAGTATGGAAAGCTTTTTGTATGTGAAACAAATAAACCAGAAAAGTAAAAAAAAGTCCTGAGTTACAAATTGTGACAGCTAAGGCACACATATTCTTATGATATTTCTAGTAACACAGAGATGCATAAACTGGGCATAACATGTAATTGCTAAGAACCTTGAACACAATGGAAGACATTGAAAGTAGCCTAATAAAAGGCCTCATAAATTAAAACAGCTGCACAAGCAATCTTTAAGTCTTATTCAGAAGAGAACTCAGACGTTATGATATTCAGAAAGCCAAGTGAGGGAATAATTTAGATTTTTTGGGGGTAGTAGAGCAGGCAGTGAATTTATAATTAAAAGAAATAATCAAACTGTGTCCACTCAATTTATAACTCCTAAGAACATGCACACAGTTCTCAGACACACAGGTGCCTTTGCTAAAAAACAAACCCACTGATCTGTATTTCTCAGTAGATCTTCATGAGTGTCATGAAACCTTGTAGACAACAAAGCTACAGGTAATAACTAAATGGAAATTAAGGAAGAACTACATGCAGTCTTGATCATTAAAAAAAAATGGTAAGATTTGGAAATCACTAAACTCTAATACTCTGATGACTTGAACAGAATTCTCAGTGTACACTCAAGTTACCAAGTTTTGGAGTAAATGAAACAAGTTTTCCAGTTTTTTATTTATTAGCTATTTTACTCCATTTTAGGAATAGGCTGTTAAGAGTTCTTTACATTTTTACTTTCTGTCAAGCACTGAAAATATTAAAAAGTCCCATATTTGAGAATATAAAAGCAAGGAAACACTTATTTGAGGATTATAAAACCTCAGCTTCCGCTATTTGTGCTTATACATGCATTGTTTTGAATATACAATTGCATACCTTATGTTGTAAGGATTCAAAAACTTTATGCAGTTATACCCATCACAAAAAGACTTCACACTCCTTAAAGTGGATGAATTATGCAGAATCTTCCATCTAACACTTCAAGAAGTCCTTAAAGTAGCAACATACATTTTATAAAGCCCCCATGTCCCTGAAGTTACAACAAGGTAATGTACAGAAAATATAGGAGAGAAAAATAGAAAGATGATAGAATAGTATGAATGTTAATGCAACAATAACAGTAAAATAATGGCTGTCAATTTCCCTGAAGCCCCACACCACCATCTGGTGCTGAGTTTATGGCCACACATCTGTATCACCTTTCCCAGTAGACCAGAGTCATGTTCACTGCTGAAATAACCATACCTAACCTATATGAAAAGTATTTCTATGGAAGTAGAAGACTTCCACTATTCTAACACAAACCCGCAGTCATTTTTTCCATATAAAATGGATGGGTGAAAGATCCACAGCAGTTTACACACGGAGAAGCATCCTGCTTTGGAAAATATTCTCCAAATGGTGCAAATGTTTATGGACTTATGACAGATGAGGCGAGTTGTTTAATTAAAAAAATCATATGCAAGTAGTAGCAGGGTAAGACCACAGAAAATTATATTTTTAGTATTAGAAACTTTTTACATTTCAGTTCATGATAGCTATCAGACATTAGCTTATTAATGCTTTAGTTGATGTATATTTTAATAAATAAATAATTTACTTCTATTAAATCATCAAAATACATTTTGCTGTTGATCTTCTCATTCACTAGCATTGCACTGCCACAAGTAACTGGAAAATAGTATAGAGACATTCCTAGATCAAAATAAGTAATGTATGTTAACTCCTAAATCCTTGTGAAAAAACAAACAAACCAACCAACAGTGTTTTACCGTGAAAGCAAGTTATAGAAGTTACCACCAAAAAAAACCCCAAAAACTTAGTGTCTTATTCTCAATTATATTCATAAGACACGTTAAAGTAGCACACATGCAATATCTTCAGAGCCATAAAAAGAGTATGAAATTAAGGAATATTTATTTGCTTCTTTTGTTTTCGTAGACAGTTTGGGAAAGCATTTTTGCTATATTATCTCCCTTTATTCTACAATTATCAGTATAACCTCGCATGATATTTCAAATGTGAAGATTAGCAAGACTGGAATGAAAAAGTTACAGTTCCAAGCAGAAAAACGATTTTGCATTAGCGGGCACAATTTCCACTCAGATAACCTACATTTACTTAAACGTATCCATATGAATAGCTCCTTCAGAAACAAAACAGCTGATTAAAAGTGTAAATTTCAAATAAGCTCAATACAATACTAACCATTATTCCCCTTGAGAACTTCTACTGACATCAGTGGGAGTAAGATTAAGCCAATACTATTTTTGAAAATGTAATACTTAATTGATCAACTTAGAAACAATGCAATTAGTCTCAAGTTCTTGCTGCATCTGAAGTATAGAGGATAAAGCAAGATGAATGAGTCAGAACAAACAATTTCTGCTACAAGGTGCACTCTTTCAGTCCTATTTATCAGGTTTTGCAAATCTTGATTTCAGTGTACTTTTCATGTTCCGTCTGAACAAATGAAGCAAAAGGACTTCAAGTAACACTGTGACCAAGTTGCTTGGAATTTCTCCTAGAAATAAAGTTCTTCACTTCTCTCTATCTCTACACATTCCAGAGAGCATTTGATGTACCAGGAATATACAACTATACCACTTTGACAAACAGTACTCCAAGAAATCACATCACTTCAGTTACAGAAGGTTGCCATATTTGTGTCTATCTTTTGAAAGAATTTGATGAAGCATTAACTTCAGAAGAAGAAATAGTTTGAAGGATGAGTTTAAAAACAAGATCTAGAGTAAGGAATCATCCCATAATTAGGCTAAAATATTTAGAATTCAAAATTTTATTAGTTGTATTTCTAATACAAAATCATATTGCAGCTAAGTGTCATCCATCTGCTATTATCCAAACTAACCTTTTGATTGCAACATGCACAGCTAGACAAATAGGAGTAAACAGTGTTACTTTTTGGACCAACTTAGATGTAAATCACCAGATTTTATTCCCACTTTCCAAATCCTTTTCTTCAGAAAAGAAACAAGCAGAAGCAGCTTTCTATACTATCCTAAGCAATTGGAAGCATTTAAAAATAATGACAGGGGGGTTTTTTAATTAGCTAAATGGGTTTTGTAACTTCAGATTTTTTTTTTTTTTTTTTCATATACCAACTCCATGCAACTGTAGGAAGCCCTTAGTGACACTTTTACTTCATGACATGCTATACTTGGGATGTTAAAAACACATTTTTAACAGCTCTTAAAAATAAGTTTTACACTTTAAACAAAGACAATGTTTAGGCATGAAATTAAGTTAATTGCGTAAATACAATACCTAACAATTATATTGTCACTCATTACACCACTAGATCCTTAAGTTTAGCATATTTGTACTACAGCTGTAATACTGCCAAAATAGGATAGTTGTGTGATAGTTAAAGCTCTGAATAAGTAAGATAAATAGGAAAAAAAAATGGAGTGGATTTCATCAGACACTGTGAAACTGAATGAGGTATTATTAAGGACTTGAAGTCACAGAAAACAAATTTCATTTCACAAGAAATTGAAATTTCAGGATATTTGAACTCTGATAGAAAAAAAGGTAATTTGAAGATTTTTCTATTTCTATTATTTTCTGAATATGAAGTTTCATGAAATTATAAATCACTATATCAATTAGAGTTCACCATACAGGCACAAATTAAACACTGAAATTGTGTAAGAAAATTCTTGTATCTAACTAAGCACAACTCATAAGCTTAAAAGATTTTATATCTACATAAGTTTGTATTTCCTAGTGCAGCTCCATATACATACAGCTCTGTATTGGGTTTGCATGGCAAGGT
>NW_010332060.1:0-2833 GCF_000700745.2 Antrostomus carolinensis
GGGGTTTTTTTGTTGTTGTTTTTGTTTTTTTCTCCGGAGGTGTCTGCACTGCATGCAGTACTGTTAACCATGAAGAGTCATGATTCTGGCCATAGAGAAAAAAAAAGATAATAATCCCGTTCCCGCCACTGCTTCCCACAAGCCCTCTGCCCCCAAATTAAAACTTGAAAGCAAAAAAGCCATTGATTCTTTTGATCACATTGTTGCCAGGAGCTCAGGTTTTTAGATACAGCTATCAGGTTAGGAAAAAATTTACCTTTATTCCTGTTTGTATTGCTGGTTCCAAGTTTCACATTTCAGAATTGTCACCAAGAGTAGTTCCTTTTTTTTTTCTTTTTTTGTGCCATTAACCTATTTATTTTTTTATTTTCTGGTAAGACCTGTGTCTTGAATAAAAACTGTAACTGAAAATTTTATGTAAAAATAAGCATGTTTGGTGATCACTTCACTTTTAATAGAATTCAATGTTTTTTACATACTCTAATGTTTTTACTTGCTCAAAGTTCCTTTGTATTTAAAGTTTGTTTTCACCTTCACGCCCTTTTGTAAAACACATGACCTGGCACGTGTTTATTTTTAAGTCAAAACTGCATATGGCCGATGAGAAGTGAAAGTTGGCTTCCTCTTGATCAAGGCAGTCCTGGCATGTTTCAGAAAGAAGCTGAGTAACAAAAAAAACCCGAAAAACCGCAAGCAAACAAGCAAAAAAACCAAAAAGGCAGCCCTACACTGGAGGGAAAGGATGCTGTGCTGTATGGTAAAAGGCTGTAATATTGGCAAAGTAACTCCTGGAGCGTGACATAAACAGCTGAGTCATTTCTAGCTGGTACTGAGACAGATTGCTGCTCAAGGATGCTTGTTACTGCATGGCTGCTGCTACAGCTGGTGGATTGCCTGGGTAAGAGCAATGTAAACTTGAGCCTGGTAAGAACTGCTGTGAAAAAATACACTCCAGATAAGCGTACTTTAATCTCTGGAACATGTAATTGGTTCAGCGGCATTTTCTAGTGCCTGAAGTTTTCAAATGTGCAAACATATTAATGATACTGACATAATTACCAATTTCTAATCTATTCTTCTCTATGAATCCACTAGTAATAGTAGCAGAGGACACTTTCTTTATTACTATTAATATAGTTATGGTTCTTATATCAAATTAGAAAGTTAATATCTGTCCTTGAAAGTTTCATGACTATTATTTCTCTGCATCTTAATGTAGTGTAAGGCTGCTATTGTAGGTCACTATGTTGATCTTGTCTCTGTCTAGTGAGATTTGAATGTGGTTGATATGAGCCTCAGAGTATGCTGTCCATGAAACTATATAAAATTAATCCTTTCAAAAATTTGTATTGAGCTTGTGGTCTTTGAACATCATCTCCATTGAAAGATTGTTTTGACAGATTATAGATGCTGATGATAAGTATTTTTTAAAGCATGTTTAATATCTTACGATAGGCATTCTGGTAACTGTCAATCAAATATTTTCATATGTCAGATACTGTTTGAAATTTAATTTTAAGATGAAGAGGGTTTCTACCTTCTTGAATAATGCCTTTGCCTCCCAGATCCCAAATGCTTTTTTGAAGCAAGCAGACTCAAAACTGAGCATCAAGAATAGCTCACAAGTCCCTGCCCCAGTGCACTGTGGCAAAGGGTGAGCAGGTAGAGTTTTTAACAAGCCCTCGGTTCTTGCAATGGTCTTGCTGGCAAGTTCACAGGACTTGAAACCATGTAACAAAATTTCTGACACAATATGGCAATGTAGGTTAAAGTTAGGGGGCAAAGAGAGGGCAATTCCCCTTCTCCATGAGGGAATTGTAACGCTTCCACGGGAGTGCCTGCAGTCTGCTGGAGGAATGATTAGTGACAGCTTGGAGGAAAGGGAAGCTTTGAGTGTCCTGCCTGATATTCAGGCTCCTGAGTAATTAAGCAGTTACCCTGACAAATATATTCCTTCCACTTCTTGAATCACGTTATTTCTAACACTGGACATGGTTAGTTGCCAGTTTGCTTACAGATGTAGCACTACAACTTTATAGAGTAAATAACTATCTAAATTCTTTCTTGGACATCTTATGTCCCATTAGCCATGTAACCTCTTGTCTTTTTTTTTTGTGTGCTATTTATTGTGATATTTTTTCTTTTGGCTCTATTTTTTTTTTTTTTTTTTTAATCCATCTTGGATGATAATTGATCAGAAGGGTTTAACATCATGGTTGTTCATTTATTTTTCTGCTTTACAGAAACCTGCATCATTTGAATATAGTAACATGAAGTAAAAACCCCCAAAACACAGTACTAATTTACTCAAGTAAATTACTTCTAGGCCCTCACAGATGCAAGTACCAGGGAGAGCCAGACCCCTGCCTATGCCCTTTTACCAGGTTGCTCAGGTTGCTATGATGGGTCTTCATCACCCATTTCATCCAGTCATTTTGTCCTAGTTTTGCTAGGGTAGAGTTAATTTTCTTTTTAGTAGTTAGAATAGCTGTGTTTTATTTTCTGTGTAGAACTTGTTAGAAGAACATTGATAAAAGTACTGGTGTTATTAGTTGCTGCTGGAGCTCAAGGCCACCGTGTTTGGCTGCTTCACAGCTGCATTAGGACTGGGAGGGAGAAGTGTAGTGAATAGCAAACCCCAAAACTGGCATTTGGATGTGCCAATGAAATATTCCATATCATGCCACGTCATGTCAGTATATTAACCAGGGCTGACCAGAAGACAGAGGTATTCTCTCTGGGATTGCTCAGGCTCGCTCTTCTGGGGTTTTGGTTTCGGGACTGTCTCTGCTCTGGGATCACTGGCTGGCACAGGCTGGGCATTGGGAACGGG
>NW_010332060.1:2997-12279 GCF_000700745.2 Antrostomus carolinensis
GGGGGGAGGGTGAGAGAGCAGGCTGCGTTTGGCTGCAAGCTGCAAGCAAAAGGGTGAATCCACCCAAATCACCACACGCTTCTTTCTGTCAACCTGGACAGTCTCGGCCTGTAACAGCAGTATACATCAGTGCATACCTCTTGCTGCAGCCTATGGAGCATAAATTAACAGATGGCATCAGCAAAGGAAAGAGAAGATAATAACCACATCAAAAAATTGCATATTTTAAAAAGGGTGATGTTGCATGAAAATGAGTTTGAATAGCTCAAGCATGGAAATTCCATTCATAAAAGTAGTATTTCTTTGTGCCACTGAAGGTTTTTTTGTAGGTTGGAAATAAATTTATATGATTAGACTAGATATAATATTTTAGAAATGAGTGAATTTAAAAGAAAGTACTGATGTGTGTGGGTTTTTGACTTTATGTGCAGAATACTTATTAGGACGATAAAAAAGATCAGCTGTTCTCAGGAATAAATGGAGTCACTAGCAATGTTTAATAGTCCAGTTTAACAAAAATGCCTCTTTCAAGTCTTTGGGGAACTTTAATACTTGTGTATTTCTCCAGCTTTCTGTGAAGGATGATTTTTGTCTCAGTAAAATTTCCCTGCAGCTTCTGTAATATTTTCTCAAGCATAAGTGACTTCCACTTTTTTATTTCAGATTCTGAATATTTAACATTTATATATGAGAATTGCATCTTTTATTGTGCACCCCCAGAATTCCCCAACAGAATAATATAAAGCAGAAACATCCATGCCTCACAAAAAGCTATACATGGGAACATCTAGACCTTGTAAAGTAATTTGGATGTGATCAAGCATAACTGAATTTTTCTAGCCGATTCTGCAGTTTCACATAAATAAAGGAATCTGCAAATATGGTACTGATGGCTGCTTTGAACAACATGAGTCCTGTTTGTGGGACTGATCCTCTTAAAATGTCCAGCTTTGTATATATCATGTAAGTAAGTCCCTTTCCTAGAAGCTTTTCCTTCTAGATGCTGTGCTGAGAACATGCAGCAGGGATCATATGTGCGATTTCTAATAGAGTACCTTACTTCACGTTGTTTCCCAGCTTGCAAACAACCTTCCTCTGTGACCTTGCAGTCATGCTGCTGCCTTGTGAGCTGCAGTTCTTGGTTGAACTTGGGACAGACTTGCCCAGTGTTACAGCTGGGCTGGCACAAAAATGCGTTACTGCACAGAGCTACATTATTCTGCTAATATCTACATACTTGGAAGCGACGATTCTTTCCAAGCTTATTTCTAAAGGTGCAGGCCTTTCAGGTGTTCTTGGGCAAGTCTAGCTGACTTCAGGGAGTTGGCTCTTGTATGAATTTTACCAGAAACTGGCTGTAAGCCCAAAATTTGACTGGGAGGGTTAATCAGAAGAGCACTGTAGTTAGTGTCTTGTTTCCACATGAAAGCTTTTCGTAAATTTTGATTTTTACCAAGACCTTTACAAATATTCTTTTACTTAACCATTTGTTAGCTGGTTTGAAATGTGCTTTAATAGGCAAGTATCTAGGATGTCATCTATCCTCTTCCAGCAGGCATACTTCACTTCACTATGAAGTATCAACTTTAAATAATTGCAAAATGTTCTAAAAAGAAGCTGTTACTTGTTTTGCCACAACTCAAGAACCTGCTATTGGACATTTCTTCCAAATACTTTTTTTTCATAGATTGCAGTTTTATTTGACCTTCTGAAAACTGTGAACTCTATTGGAAAAAGTGGTTTTATTAGAGTTATACTAGACATGTTAAAGGTGAGAGCATTGCTCTTTCACAGAGTCCCTTTTTTGATTGCAGGCGCCCCTGTAGGTGGCAGGAGGTACAAAAACTCTGTGGAAGATAACCTGGTGACAGTTTCTTGTATACTTAGTATTTTTATCAAATGTTACAAATATTTTGTATTGTATATTGATGTCCGTACTAACTGCTTCAAAAGGTATTCTGAGCTACTTGTTACTAGAGGATCTGAATATTTTACAAAAGTGTTATTAAATTTATTTTTGCTTTTGTGAGGGAAGAGAAGAGGTGTCTTAATTTGGGAAAAAGAAAAAAAAATAAAATCCCAGGAAGAGATTTGTAGCTGGATTGAAATAGAAAATATCTATTATTTGAATGCTGAATTTAGAGGGCTTAGGAACTGTCTTGTCAAAATAGTTGATATATTCAAACCTCATACTGGCTTCTGTTCCATTTGTAACTTTCCAGCCTTCCAGCTTATCAGGCTCCAGAACCTTAAATCAGTCACTTGGACACTGAGCAGTGCACCAAGCATTGGACACTTAAGTGAAATTTAAGGATTTTGCCTAGTACCACAGGAGATCACAGTGGTAGAATAGTGATGGTCTCCTCTACTGCAGTTTATCATCTGTAACTACAAAGTCATCCTCCTTTTCTAATTTCTGTTCCTCCAGCTGTATATGATAGACATTCTTATAAATGGAACAGGTAGACCTGGCTTCCATTTGCAGTTCTGGTTTGTTCTCAGATCATGTCGTTTTGCTGTGAAAGAGGCAGGAGTCTTGTGGAAGAAAAAGCATCCGTTTTTAACCACAAAAATTGTCAAGAACCTCACTATATCCCCTGCAAACTTCTGTCCCTTTTGAACTACTTGGATAACTGACAGCAATGGAAGACTCATCCTCCAGTGCTGATGGGGGAAAAAACTAAACAAAACAAAAAAAGAGGTTGTTAATTTTTCACAGACATTTACTGAGAGAAAATATTTTGGGTGCTGGAGTGACAATTATAGTGGATACTAAATTCTGTGTTCTGCTTCTGGCTTTGCCTAATCCTGCCCCTTTGCCGTCGCAGCTCCTTCCCAGTTTGCAGGCTGCTGCCGCCACGCTAGTTTGCTCTCAGTGTGACTCTGACTTCTCAGGTCTTTTTCTGATCTCTCCGTTTTTGTCAATCTTTCTGTATTGGCAGTCCCTGGTCTGACACAGGTCCTCATTAATCTCTCTTCTTTCCTTTTAGCTTGTTCCTTCTGTCATGTGTTTGTCTGCAGTCCTTGTTACTCTTTTGGCTTCTCCTTCAGATCTTTCTCTTCAATCAATCCCCTCTAGTCCCTGTCTTTCCTTCTTTCCCCTCCCTACTTTGTTAGCTGAACGCAGGCCTCCCTTCCCACTCCTGAATTTGTGGATTCAGTCATATTGCAAATCCACTATTACCTGTGTTTGCAGGCAGAAATTGCTAAAAGCTGGATAAAAGTATTTTGAGGTCTGGTTAGCATCCAGGGAATGGGACCACTTAATGTATACGTTTATTACCAAATACCTTGGCCAACATTTAGCAGAGATTTATAATTTGGATAGATTTTGGTGGAGACCAGAAGCTCAGATTATACACAGAGACCAAACTGAAGAGTTTGCATGTCCATATACCTTGAAAGAGTTGCTTGCAGTGATTTTTTTTTTTTTTTTTTTTTTTTAAACAGGAGCCAAAACCCAAAGCAAAGTATAATATAAGAGTTCAATAACTGAGCTATTTTGAAGACGTCAGTCCAGAAAGCTTGGTAAAGTTGTAATCCAAAACCAGAGCCTTGTAGCATGAACTGTTGGCTTACCTGAGCATCCTTTTATTCCAGGACATATAAGCAGTCTTTATTTTAAAAATGTTGATTGGGGAAAAAACCAAAGTGATGTTCTTCCATAGAGGAATAGACATTATTTTAAATTGTCAAATGTGTCATATGGATTTTCTGGGGTGTGTGTTGGGAGGATGGAGGGTATCTCTTTCTGTAAGATGTTTTTGGCTCACAAGTGATGAGAATTTTACCAAAATTGTGAGGGGAAAAAAGGAGTGCAGCTGAATGTGCTATGAATTAATTTACTCTCAGGCATGGGTGTGTGGAAATGAGTGATTAGTTATGTTAAAAACACATTCAGATTTAACTTAGTGAATGTTTCCTTTTTTGTGGTTGAGGTGACAGGAGAAAAGACAGCATTTTGTAAGGGATTAGGAAAAAATAAAGCCGTACTGGTTCCTGTTACTAATTTGAACTTTAGACAAAGATTTCCACCTGTAACACCCAACTTGGGCAAATACTCATTAGTCAAGGTCCCCATCTTTCCCTGGCTGGTGCTTATATGTCTATATAAGACAGAGTGACAGAGCACTGGAACAGGCTGCCCAGGGAGGTTGTGGAGTCTCCTTCTCTGGAGACATTCAAGACCCACCTGGACGCCTTCCTGTGTAATTTCGTTTAGGTTCCTGCTCCGGCAGGGAGATTGGACTGGATGATCTTTTGAGGTCCCTTCCAATCCCCAACATTCTGTCATTCTGTGATTATAGCATGATAAACTGGTATTTGAAATTCTGCTGGTCAGTAAAATCAATTGAAAGCTTGACTTCTTCACAGAGGAACATCCATCCCATGGGCGCAGGTTAAATAGGGTCAGAATTTCAGCTTGTTCTAAAGTACAAATGCTAAATGTGAGGTGGATCTCCAGAAAGAGTTGAACAGATGAGAAGGTGAGTAGTTTGCCTTTTTAGCCTCTTGTTGAAGCCCAGATTTCTGACACTGGTTGTCTGAGTAGAGTGGCAGTTTGCCCTAATACAAGCCAAGATGAGGTGTATTTTCTCAAATGTGGGAAAGAGGCATGTGCTCACACCTTATCGACTCTTGCTAGATATGGCAGGGTTACTCCCTTGAAAACAAGAAAGGGGGGAAAATCCACCACCTTGCTTATTTTTTTTTTCCCACTTAAAAGACAATTTTTTAATACTGAAATCCACAGACACCTTTTGTGTTTTGAAAATAGAAGTTATTCTTAAATGCAGCGGAGAGAGGACCTTTTCCTTTGAACTCACCAGAGCATCAGACCTTTGTAAGCCAACAGCTGCAGATTTGGTGATCAGCTGGTTTTGCTACGGGAGAGTTAGTGTCTGAATTCTCCAACAGTCAGCTTTCTGCAAACAGCCCAGCTCTACTGCTGCTGAAATTTGCCTGTTCAGAAGCGTTGTTTCCATTTATGTTTTACAAGAACGTTGTGTTTTCTGATATATTTTAAGCACTGGAGCAATGGTAGTTTCCCTCCAGATGGACTGACAGACCAGCAAGAGGAACTAAAGAGGGACCCTAGTCTTTGGGGGAAGAACAGGCTCTAAAAATGGAGATTTTTCTTTGAGATCATCTGCAGGAAGGACAGAAGATGGTGATGCTGTTATCCAATCCTTTTCCCACTATCTCCTATTCTTATTTTTGAACAAATGCCACGGGGAAGAGCATCTTCCTGGAACAACAGTATTAGGGTTATGAAGAAGTAAGCCTCAGCAGACCTTTTGGTCCTCCCTTGTACATTAAGAGTAGACAGTAAAGACAGAGTACTTGAATTATATATTGTATGCAGTCTGGAGAGGTGGTAAAACCTCTGTGTGTGAGGTCCAGTGCTGAGCCTGCTTCTGTAACAAGAAAGCCCCCAAGAGATGCTTTTCAGGTCACAGTAAAACTAGGAGGTAATTGCACAGCTTAGCCACAAGCATCTTGAGCTAGGAGCATGATACAAGTTTCCTTGATGTTGTGGAAAAGGTTGATGAAAATACAATCTATTTCCGTAATATTTCAAAAGGGCAAAACTGGTAAATTAGAGATGCTAGGAAATACTAGAGTTAATGAATCCCATACACAGTTCAGTAAAAGTAATTTCATTTTAAAGAGAAAGGCCTTTCAATAGCATTAAAAGTAATTTCACAGCTTAAATGAATTCAGTCATGCCTCTGTAGTAAAGAGTGCATTACCCCTTTTATTACCATCTGTGAAAACTGCTTTTAACCACATTTGAATTCGAGACACGATGCTTAGATTGGTCTGTGCATAGTTGAAAGGGACTGATCTCATTTTTGAGAAGATTATTTCCTAATAAATACATCTGTTTATCAAATAGAGTTTCAGAAGGGAAATGATTACTCATTTACTGATTTTAAATATAAAGGTCAACTTTTTATAGCCTAAATTTTATTAACTGCTCTAAATATATAGCAGCTACTTTTTAGAATACGTTAACATGCATTAAGGGCAGATAGGATCCTCTTTGAGAGGAAAAGGACTGTCGGCTATTAAAAGAGCTCAATTTATCTAAAACTAAATGTAAAGTTCCCTGGTATCCCTTTGAGACAGATATTGAATATCTTGAAACCATTTTTATAATTTCTTCAGATTTCCTCAGGTTTTCAGTGATTGTAACACCTAGATTACCTGTAAAGACAAGGGTAATCTGTCTGCATATACTTTGGTTTCCCTTTGAAATTTCCAGCTATATTTATTGGTAATGGCTGTTTGGTCTCTTTTCATTCTCATCATAGAGTTCACAAACTGTAACAGTTTTTAATTGCTATCAGGTATTTCTGAATTTGAAACAATCGGTTTGGAGAAGCTGAATTTGAGGCGGAACCAAATTTGGTGCCCTGTATCCGTTCAGTATTACAAACTTGTTTAAGGTGCAAAGATCCAAATTCTTTGCCTACTGTGGGCTGAGGCAAGTGGGCTTGACATGGACAGAGGTCTGTTAAAATACAGAACACTTTAAATGGACAGTTTTGTGGACCATATACTTTATTTTACAATTAAGCTTTACAGAAATAGCTGATTTTGCTTGATAAATGTTGTTAACAAGCCTTTCCTTTCAAGTGGAGTGTACCATGTGCCTTTCAGGTCTAGCTGAATTGCACTTGAAAATAATAATTAAAAAAATCTAGCCTAACTAGATGCAAACATTAAAAATTCAGAGTAAGCTGGAATGTAACTCTCTCAGAGAGAGCATCATGGAGTCTAACTTCTTTTTTGACATAGCACTGCAAAAAGTGAGCCCTGTATTTAAAAAAAGCCAAACAAGCAAACAACAAAAGAACTTCAATGGAGGATGGTCCTTCAGTCTTCCTGATTTTTGAAGGTTGCAGTTGTGATGTGGAACTTGTCCATTTATGTCAAGATGGCATGGTAGATTTAGTGCTGTATCCAACCAAGATCCAAAGCACCATATCCTCACCCTTCCAGCAAGAATCTTGCCATTGACTGGGAACAAAAATAGTAGTGAATCTCATTTCATGTATATACAGACAGATATATATATATATATACACACACACACACACACACCCCGATTGTGGTATATGAAGAGGGGGACATTTCATTCATTAAGACTCTTTCACAATATTTTTTTTTTTCTTTTTAAAGACTGTTAATGAGCCAATGAGGTTTAGAAACCTTTGGAACAGATTATGTGATGGGAGCAGTTGAGTGTTCAACAGTTACTTACCAGCACATCGTTTCAATTAGGATTGCAACAGGAAGGAAATTTCCATGGGAGATTGCCTCATGCACCCAGCAGAATAATAGTCTATTTTAGTTGCTCAGTGCAAGTTTTATAGAGCTTTCATGTAAGTTGAGCAAAATTGCTCTGTTTTGCACAAATAAGCTGCACAAACTGCACTATCCTAGTTTTCAAATCAAAGGCTGGTGACAGGTTTGTCTTTACAAGGAGAAATCCATAGGGATTGGTTCTTGATGTCAGAAAATAAACTATGTTCTTAGTTGGTACTTTTAATATGGGAGACCAAGGATATTTTTTGGCTTGTGATTCTGCTTTACTCTGTCCAGGGCACAAGGTCTGAGTTCACACCACTTCCTACATCCCTTTTTTTTCATTAGATGTATAGTCCCCACAGCAGGAAGAGAACTATGTTGCACCCTAGAAGGCACCTCAGTCTGAAGACCAGGTCTACCTCATTGTTCAAAGGGCATCATGGCACAAACCCACCTTACAGAGTTAACGCTGCCATATCAGAGCCGTTTGTTGCATGCTATGGAAGAGGGTCAGAATCTGTCTTTGAAAACCAAGCATACCACAATCACAGAATGGTTAGGGTTGGAAGGGACCTTAAAGATCATCCAGTTCCAACCCCCCTGCCATCAGCAGGGACACCCCCCACTAGACCAGGCCACTCAAAGCTTTATCTAACCTGACCTTAAACACTTCCAGGGAGGGGGCATCCACAACTTCTCTGGGCAACCCGTTCCGGTGTCTCACCACCCTCACAGTAAATTCTTCCTAATATTTAATCTAAACCTCCCCTCTTTCAGCTTGAAGCCATTTCCCCTCATCCTATCACTACCTGCCTTTGTAAAAAGTCACCCCCCAGTTTTTTTGTAGGTCCCCTTCAGGAACTGGAAGGCCGCTATAAGATCTCCCTGGAGCCTTCTTTTCTCCAGGCTGAACAGCCCCAACTCTCTCAGCCTGTCCTCAGAGGAGAGGTGAATAATAAACAGGTAAATAAATCCCTTTTCCTTAGAAACTAGAATTACTTTCTTTTCAGAAGATTTTTTTCTTCTGCTTTCTGCCTGTTTTTGAGAGCAGATGTTTGGCAACGAGCCTCTCCCAGATTCCCAGCGTGGAAAGATCCAAGCTACGTCCTAGATCTGTTGGTTAGCTGGAGCTGACGCTGGTCCCCCAAGCAATGGTCCTGTCCTCTGAGCAATGAGTCAGAGCATGAGAATTCCTGACATGCATTTCCTTAGGCCATCACTCATATGTTACAACTGATTTTAAGAAAAAGTTACATATATTCTCACTTTACAGTGGTTTGAGGTTGACCCTGTAGCACCTTCTGTTTTAGGGTTCCTAATCTGAATACAGTACTTTAAGCCTTTGTAGGGAACACGGAAATACTTTGATGAAGCATAACCTCCAGGCACCATGGAGAAGTACTGTGTTATGCAAGAGCAATTTTTAATGTATTAATATTAACATTTATGTAGAGAGTTAATCAAGAACAAACATCCTGTGCTGATAAGGTAAAAATCATCCTCAATTTAATAATCACCCGTGTTTTTAAGAGTTCACAAATTAGATCTAAAATCTGTTTTTTTAGCCAGACATGGCCCATGGAATAGTCAGTCAGCAATATAATTTTTTTTAAGAATTGTGTTGTTTACAGTAACTGAACTTTTTTCTTTTAATTTTCATCTTAATTATTAAATAAAAAAGGTAAATCTGTTCTTTTTCCTTTCTGTTGTTGTTGTACTTTTAGTTATAAGCACAGGTAACAATTCAGGCTGATTAAAATATTTAAATATTAAAATATTTATTAATCTAAAAAATATTAAGTTTATTGAATTTGCAAAAATCTCGAAGTACAACTTCAAAGCATTTTCATAAAATTTCCAAATATTTTTGCAAATGTCAGAGCTCTGACATTCCACATTGTTCGTAACCAAAAGAAAAAGGTGACATGTAATCAGGGAAGGCATGGAGCAAGACAGCTTGAATCT
>NW_010332060.1:12312-68869 GCF_000700745.2 Antrostomus carolinensis
GAAGTCGTGGGTATCCTTACTTACGGAGTTTGCTCAAGCTGTCAACATCGTCACTTTATGATTAGCTATTACAAGTTCTCTTACAGTCAAAATAAGCTTCTAACTCTCAGAAGTGAAATAGGAAATTTTCGTTAGTACTCCTGAGGTTTCTTGGAAGAGATTAAATGTAACCCTGCTCCTTAGTGTACATTAGAGAGGCTTTAGCGTTGGCCCAGAATGGTAGGGCTTGTTTTCTCCGATGTGCAGCCTCCCTTAAATGGTAGAAAGCTTTGATTGCTTTTGTGGGGTTTTTTCATCCTCCTGAACGAACAATCTGGGTGCTTCCAGTGCCACCTTCTCCCTCACCACTTAGATGTGAAAGAACACAACAAAAATTAGTTTGCAGAAGCAAATGGGAGTAGTAGGTACTTGGAAGCAGTGGCCTTGGGGACATTTTCCCTGTCCAGTACCAGCAAGAGAAGATAAAACCATGGCAAGCACATGTTACATTGCTCACTGCCCCTGTCTACATTTAAATCTTTTCCTGTCACAAGCCATACGCTGCTTCTTCTTTGGAGGAATGTGAAGTATTGGTAAGGATTTTATAAAGAAAATGCCTTTGGAGAAGCACTATGTCTTCACTTGGGCAAGGCGAGGAAAAAGGTCAAATGTAGCCTCATCGAACTTTCTTCCCTTCGGACTCTGTTCCAGTACAAAGGCAGTCTGCAAGGCTGGCCACCGTTCTGAAGAAGTATCTTCCTGATGCTTCTAGTGGTCAGCAGGCTGTTGGCCGGGGTGTTTTGGTTTGTATATAATTTAAGCTGTTGTATTTTGATTGGAGGTGAAGTCACTCAGTTATTTAAGGATTTTAAGGTTTTCAGAAATTAAACCTGCTTTGACAGTGATGTCGATTGCACAGCTAAAACATTTGCATCTCAGCAAAAGCCTTAGCTAGCTTTTTTGGATATATTTCTTGGACTGTGTCTCTCAGTTGCTTAACTTTCCTTTTACTTGTTAAAGGGCTGTCAGAAAGATTCCCAAACTGGCTGAAGATACCATGTCAGCTAAATGTATTCGAAGGTGGCTTGAAATTTTTAAAATCAAAATCCTATAAAATGGAGAAAAACGGTGAATATGTTTCTGCTATACTCATTCAGCTGAAGTTATTTATACTTCATCTGCTTCTATATTTAATTATGTTGCAATTTAAGTTCCAGTCAGAATATAGCTACAAGATGACATATGATGCCTTTAAGCAGTAATATTGTACTGTTCTTGTGGAAAAAATAGTGTATCGGATAAATTATACCATAGTTGACAGGCAGGATTAATTTTGACAGTAAGCTTTAAAAGCAGTGTCGTTGGAAAAAAGTTTAGCAGATGTGCATGTTTGCTAAAGAATCTGACTTTGCAGTTTATTACATGTGTTATGAATTGCAAATTAAGATTACTCGAAAGCTTCTTCACCTCCTGTGCCTGCAACTGTGTTCTTGGTCTCCATTATTAAGCTTTTCTCCTACTAGATTAGAAAATGCTAAAAGAGTACGTCTCAGCTTGGCTAGCTGGTTGTTTTGTAATGTAGTTCAATAGCCATAACTGAGTAACGTCAGACTACAAAAGCATGCATTTTGCTAGTTACCATTAAAAGGCAAGAAAACATTTCTTTGAGTAAAGGAGAAAATTGTAAGTTTTTATGATGATTATTATAATATTTTATTTTAAAACAAACTTGAATATTTCTTAGGGGAAGACTGAACTGTAGGAAGAAGAAGCACATGCTGCAGAAGAGCTGGGCGAACGGCACCAGGAACTGCAAGAAGCAACTTGGGAACAGCTAAAGAAGGGAGAGCAGTTCAAGGGCTGTTCACATCTAAGTTTGGGTATCTGGCTTTCTTTTCCATAAGAAAGCTACAGACTAAGAGAAATCCAGGTCTCTGTTTACAAGAGATGTTGATTAACCATAAGCTTTTAAAGTGGTTTATAGTTTGTTTTATTTTACCACATTATTTCACGTGTTCTTGTATTTCTGTAGGATGTGTCCCATACATATTTTTATATGCTAAATTGTTAAGCACCTTCCATCCAAGCTTCTTTTTATGAATGGGACAGGACATCATCTTAACAGGTCTGTAGTCTTTGTGTTGTAACTACAGCAGAGCTTTACCTCACCCTAAGTTGAAAAGATCGTATCAGCCAGGTCTTGAATAGCAGCTGCAAAATCAAAATAAACAGTGTAATTTAAATTAACTAAGGGCTTAAACTCACAGTTGAATATTAGAAAAGGCTGATTAGCATTTTCATTAAATAATGGATACTTGGGCATAGGTTTTTCCTTGGGAGGCAGTGACTGAGAAAATTAACACCTTCATCAGCCGCTGTGTTCCGATGCACAGTCAAAGCCCTTGTACGTTTCGCCATTAACCAGGCACATTCACATGTTTCTAATTGAGTTGTCAGTGCAGAGCAGGTGGCCCATAGACCTGTTCTGCCTCCCAGTTTAGAAAGGTTAGCTTCATTCAACTTGCAGGCTCTGGCCTCAGTTACCCTATTGAAACTCCAGACAAAATTTGCAGCTATAGGAAAACATAGTGCAGTTGAAAGCAGAAGTTTATTGTTAGATTTTATTTGGCAGCAAAAGAGTACACTCCTCTCTCCCCCCTCAAAAAATCCAGTACACCTTGATTTTTAAAATTCTGGGATGCATTAGCAGAACCACCAATGAAACAACAACAAAAAACCCTGTTGGATTCAAAAAGGTATGTTATCATTGAAGTACTGGCAAGTAAACTCTCTGCCATTTTTACACAGGCTTTATTTGGATTATCAAGGTGTTTTTATTTCCTTCCTCTCTTCCTCATTTTAAGGAAAATCAGCTAAGACTTGAGATCTAGTCTGGCAGTACAGGCACCTACTAAAGATGGAACAGTTGTATACAGATCCTACACGTAGATGATGCAGTGGCTGAAAAGCAGCAAAATCCTTGCCAAGCAAATATCTGTAAACTGAATGGTCATTAAAAACCCAGAGCATATTTGGGATAGCTTTTAAAGACAGTAGTCAAAGCAAAACATCTCATGATCAGGTGTGGGGTTATAAAGGCTCAGTAAAAATATATAGGACAAGCAGAAATAATTGCAGGGGAAGGGCCTAAAATGCAAAATGTTTTGCACTCGGATACTCTTTGATATGATGAAGCAGTCAAATACCGCTCCTCCTGGCTAAAGAGAGCAGAGACAAATCTGAAGCTAATCAAATTAGAAACAAGCATTTTGAACAATCACAGTATTTTTAGTTGTGTGTCCAAATCTGAAGTCTGCTTTCTAGAAAAGCAGGATAGAACAAAAGTGACTTTTATTAAACATTATTATAAGGTAATGACATCTGAGCTCTCTCATTAGAGCAGTTTGACCTTCTGTCTTGTCAGTACAGAAGTATGAATTTCCTTTCCCCCAACTCTCCCAGTTTTTAATCCTCAGTTTTCTTTCTACACAAAGCTATAGATAGCAAGATTTTGATCATCCTCAATCTCTTGCTTAGCAGTGTTAGAATTAGCCTAAGAAAACAGTGTTTATTTTTATAGGATTGTGGAATTTTTTTCTCTTGTAAACCATAAATTTGTCATAGTTGTTAAATTTCAGAAGTTAACACTAGTTTTAGGGTTTTCTCTATAGAAACAGGTCCTATTGAATCACCATTTGTTAATCCATACTTAGCAAATAAAAATACACTAGTTGTGTTTTAAAATGAATCATCTTTTCCAATCTAGGTTTTTGATACACTGTATCTGTGAAATTAAAAACAAGTATGTAGTAGCTCAGCCTTAAATGTTTCTCCAGGTCTGCTGTACCTAAATTGGAATACTGTAGTATCTATCCTACAGTAGCATAGATCAGTGGTCACAAAGTTGGGAAATAAAGACTGGGACAAGAGCCTATCAGTACAAGGTTGTAAACTGCTTAGTGGGAAAACTTTAAGCACCCATATGAGGGTTTAATTAAGTTTTCCTAACAAGCACTGGTAATTAAATAGAAATACATGAGCTTGATAGTTAGGTTTTTAGAAAGCATTGAGATTTCATGAGGCTTTTGTAGCATGTTAGCTGCATGTGTCAAACAGGGCTGTAGGAGTAGCGATAAGATTTTTTTTTTAAGCAAATGAACACTGGTTGTACCTCTAGGAGGAAGTTCTTTAGACTTCTTCAAGTATAAGTAAATTCACATCTTACTGTTTAGAAGATCAAAACACAACTTAATAGAATCATAGAATGGTTGGGGTTGGAAGGTACCTTAAAGATCATCTAGTTCCAACCCCCCTGCCATCAGCAGGGACACCTTCCACTAGACCAGGTTGCTCAAAGCTTCATCCAGCCTGGCCTTGAACCCTTCCAGAGAGGGGGTACATATAAGGCATATAATATTCTAAGAATATAAAATGACCAGTTAAGCAAACTTATCACCCTGGAAGAAAATTGAGGTCTGTTTGCATCACTGAACAACCAAGGCACAAGAGTTCTTACATCTTTACTGTGCTAGTAAGACACAGTTAGAAACAATAATATAGAAAAAGTCAGGAAGACCCGTGAGATCGTAGCATAAAAATCAGTATTTAAAAATATGCAAAGTACTATTCAGATTTAAAATCTTATTCTTAAACTAGAAAGTGGTAGTATATTTAGTTTCATGATGCCTTAAACCAGCTTCTGGTTATTATGTTAAATTTATACCTGCTTCAGTTTAGCAGTGTTCAGTTTAACAATACATCTTATATTAATAAATTTTGAGACAACCTTCAGGATCATCACTTTCTGACAAGTTTATAACCACGAAGCATTGAAAGTAATTTCACTTGTAAAAATGAGTAGTTATATTTTTTATATAGCTTCTGTATCAGTAAACTAAATCACCATATGTTTTCAGAATTAATTGTGGTACTTAAAAGCTAAATAAAAATCCTCTATTTAAGAGGAAAATAATAAAATACTTTTTTGCAGCACTACCTTAAGCAAATATCACCTGTAGTAAATATTTTATATAAGCCTTTGAATGTGGTATCAGGTGTTCTCTATGTAAAATCATGGCCCCACCTCCTTAGTGCTCCTTTCCCAGCATTCTGGAGAGGAAATGAGAGTATGTAACATGAGTGTACTTTTAGGAAAAGGAACTCCTTTATGTTAACTTCTTGCGTGTGTTTCAATGGGAATTTTTGGTGTCCTTTGGTATATTAATAGATACAAAAGAACAGTTTTTGTAAAAGTAAGTTTTTTGTATTTGCTTTTCCTTGATGTTGTAGTTAAGTATAGGTTTTATGAAGTTGTGAAAGATATTGAAGGAAATCAAAGAAACTATTTGGGTTTAGTAGCTGTTTTAATCATTTAAGTGTCCTATTTTAAGGTTTCTGATAGTTTATTAGAATGTCTCCAGAACTGACTTGCATGATGTCTTCTTTCATTCTCTTGCCTTGCTCCCCCTCACAAAAGTTCTGTTGTCATTGATAATGTGTCAGTGTTGTATCTCTCTCTTATTCCCCTATCTGTCTAGTTTTCTTTTGTGCAGACTGATTTTTTTTCCTTGTGAATAAGTAGCTAAATCCTGATTTTTTTTGTTTTTGTTAATTGCAAAAACTTTTGTGTAGAATAAATCAGCTTTTATGCTTAGGTTTTATAT
Organism: Antrostomus carolinensis; assembly: GCF_000700745.2. NCBI lineage: Eukaryota > Metazoa > Chordata > Aves > Caprimulgiformes > Caprimulgidae > Antrostomus > Antrostomus carolinensis. The sequence continues at coordinate 17,955 of NW_010332060.1, forward strand.
GTAAATCATTATTACTGCATTAAGGGACTAAAGCTACAAAAAGTACCAGTCCTAAAGCGATGGAGATGATTTGTACCTGCTGCATTGGAGCTCCTGTTTTCCCATGCAAAATTTGTACTCTAGCCATAGGTTTGCTATTCCTTGTTTTTCCTCTACTTGCCATTGTTTTTCTGCTTGCACTGTTATGAGACTTCTGTGGTGTTGCCTTGATAGTAAAACTGTTTAGGTTAGTGGTGACAGGATAAGCTCTTCAGAACAGCTTGCCATGTGGGTTGCACTTATTCTGGAATAGTCCCTTTGGAGAGCAGTTCTAAAATAGCTTATCCTTCAATAGGAGACTCTGACTAGAATAGCTAAGTTGTTGGGACACCCGTTATTTTCAGTTGGATTTGGTACTGGATGAAAGCTTGGATGGGGGTGAGGAAAAAACAAAGGAGGAGTGCAAAAGTTGTAGCGTATGTATCTTTATAGATTTACAAGTTGCTTAAATATGGAGGTTGCTAGGTGCCTTTGCAGAGCCTAGTGTTTCTATAACTGGTAGAGCTGAGACGTCAGTGCTTCAGAGGTCTGTGAAGATGGAGGAGATAAAGGAAAGGATGATTGCTTTGGGCAGGGGGGCCCATCCTCAAAATGTTTTGGGCTAAGATGGAGTCTTAAGTTCGATGTTGGTTTAGTCATGGGAGAAGACAAAAGCTGAAGCCAGGACAAAAGCTGGACTGTAGTACAGAGACACAGGCTTTAGTACACTAAGTCATGCATCAGGATGTTACCTTCTTGTATCTAAAGAGCAACTACCTGGTACCTTCACTCATTATAGCTGGGATTTCAGATTGAGGCATATGTGAGAGAAAACTGTGAAAATCCTATGACTGTGTGCTCATTTTCACAAAGCAATACCTTTTTGAAATAACACCTCTGTCAGTGATACAGGGTGCATCAGTTCACCAGAACAGCATTTTGGTGTTCAGATAGGAGCAGGGCTTAGATGTGTTGTGAACCCACTCCCATTAAACAAAATGTGTTACAGTGGAGTCCTGTCATTCTTGGAGAACAAAACTGCCAAAACAGCAAGTGTTAAACATACTGATACTGAGAAGCACATGAAGGCACCACTAGTTCTAACATTCTTGAAGGATAAGGACATTGTTAACAGCATGTGCTTTGCTGGATGTTGTAGCGTTTTGTGTGAATTACGGTTTTGAGAGGTAGATTTAATCTAACTACAGTGAAGCTGATAGCACTAACAGTTGCAGTCTCTTTTGCACATCTGAGCAGCTAGAGTCAGCGCTGCCCTGCAGTGGGAGCTGTGCAAGCATAAAGACACAGTCTTGTCCTTGTAGACCTTCCTGTTTGAATTGACATGCATGCTGCTAAAGGCATCTGCTTTGGGAAGTGGTTCTTGACTCCAGCACCAAAAAGATGGGAGTCTTGTGTTTGAGCTTGCCCAGCTAGCTTCCTCCAGAGGGTACTGGCTGTGTCCACACTGCCCAGCAGCTGCTGGGGGTTTTATCCGGATCTCTTGTGGTACAGTCCCAGGGTCTCTGAGGATAGGTAGGTGCTTTGCGTGGTTCAGAGTGTCTCAAACATGAGGTTGTATTTGGCAGCCACAGGAGTGACAAGGTGGCATAGTGTTGAAGTCATCATATTGTGTCCTGGGAGTTGGCTGAAGGGAGGGTAGGAGATGATCGAGGGTGAAAAGCAGCACTTGAGGGTTAGTGTTGGAGATACAAGGGGGGAAAAAGTCAATTTTGATGCACTGTTTTCTCTTACTGTAAGAGTGCCCTGCAGCAAGTAATTCTTGGCTTAATGCTTCATGTTTAAGCAAACCAGCTGGATAAGGCAATGAGAACCAACAGGGTGCTTGGGAGTGAGTTTGTATGCACAGTGTGGGCAAGCAGGGATGAGACTTTGGACTGAAATTGGAAGTAAGTGGCAGGCTAAATGGCCTCAAACGGCATTTTCAAAGGATGTTATTTTGATGGCCTTAAGAGCACCAGTGAAAATATTCTTGGCCAGCTACTTATCCACAGTGAGCAAGAGAAAGCTGCTAAATGACTTAATATGAAGAAGTAAACTGCTGAGGACATTTTTTTAAAGGAAAGAGGGAGGAGACTTTTGACTGACTGCTGCATTTCTTTAGAGGAACTTAAAGGCAGTTAAGTTCTCATACTGCCATTGGGACTGGTAATATGAGAAGCAAATGTTTTAATTAATCACAGCAAAGTTTCCAGGAGCACAGGGAGAGCTTCAGGTGAAGTTAGTTGTTGGGAAGCTGGTCACATCTGACAGCAACTGTGTCTACTTAACCTATGCAAATAAAATAGTCTTACTGATGAAGAGGGAGCTCCTGCAGGGAACAAATGAGTAATGCTGGATCATCTTCCTCAGTCTGATTAATGTGGGAGTTTTGGCATCAGGTTTTGCAGTTCATTTCCTTTCTGTTTATGCACAAAGTAGGACATTTAAAAACTGTTGATTTTATTGATGCAAAATAGAGCATTTGTGAATCATGGTTTATCAGAATGCATCTTTAGGAATAGCCAGTTCATTTTACTTAAAATTTATGTATCAATTTATAAAATTATAAGTTATTTCCAATATTATACGGGAATAGGAGAAAAGTTATGTGCTGTTATGTCCTTTGTGTCAAATAAGGAGTTTGCCAATGCCTCTCTTAATTAACGATTGAATGCTTATAGGACACTTGGTCTTCAGTGCCTTTGTATTTAATTAATGAGAAAAACCTAGGCTCTGAATTTCAGAGCCAGAAGTATTTCCCTAATAGTGTCAGGAAGCATTTCCACAATAGGGTTGTCAAATTGCCTGCTCATTAAAAGCGTCATGATGAAAAAAACAAAGTAATCTTTTTCTGCCAGGATCTGTGAAATTTCACATTGAAGTTAAATATTGCAAATAAAATCACTTATTTCCCAGACTAAAAGGAAGTCTCAGACTATAGAGTCACAACCAGTGTTTGAGTACGATTATGGGGTTTGGTTGCTGACAGTGCTGATGTTCTCCTGTTCTGTACATCTGCTGAGTGAGTATGTGGTGAAAGGGGTTTTTTTGGTGGTTTTTTTTGTTTGTTTTTTGTTGGGGTTTTTTTACTTTTAGTCTCTGACTTGAAAAAAAGGGCATTGTCCAACAGTAATAAATATAGGCATGCACTGTGGTTCTGCCAGGTGCTTGCCTCCTGGGTTCTCTGATGTATATTTCTCATAGTCCGCAGGAAGGAATGTGTGCATCATTGATCATTAAATTACAGCAGATGCAAAATACTGTTTTGAGATCTTCAGATCTTTAGAACTAAATTGTTCTCTAATAATTGTAGCACCTCATTGGTACTTTTAATGTTTTTAAGGAGTCTTATGCTCTACTGTCTTGGTACCATGACTTCTCTAGCTTGTCAAAGCGTGTTGGTAAGCGAGGCTCAATGTGCTGCAGGAGTAACAAGGTCAAGTATTGAATCCAAGCTCGGGATTAAGAATCTGTTATGCAAATATTGATATAAACTACACTTGTTTGTGAGCTACAGGTATGGGTTAAGAAAATAGAGTAGTAATGGGGATGGGGGAAGAACCAGATAAACCATGTGTTATTTCTTACAGCACTTACATTTATCTTTATCTCCTTTGCTTTGTTACAGTTCTAAGTTATATGTCTTGCCCTGCTACTTATTCCTCCACTTGACTGCACTGAACAGCAAGGGTGGTTCATGCCACTTAGGTGGTTAAGAGTGTGCATGATGTTTGCAGAAACACAACTTCCTGGACACATTGTTCTGCTATCCATAATCTGGTACACCACAATTACAGCCACTAGCTTCCTAAGGAGTAGGTATTTTAACCTAAGGTATATCTGTTTCATTGACCGTGCTGATGAACTCCTTTCAGTCTTCCAGCAATTTCTGTTGAAAGAAATGTAAATAGAAGTATTTCATTCACAAGCTTAGGGTTTAAGAGGTCCACCTGTGAAACTCAAGGTTGTTGCACTACAAGCACTAGAACAATGCTAGAGGAGATAAGAAGGAGAGAATAATTATTACCGAAGGAAGAGGTGAAATAGTCTGGGGAAAAAAATCTGCATCAGTGTGTTTAAAGGATGGATGGTCTTTGCATTCTTCTATGTCATTTCTACAGTCTTGAAACTATATTATAAAATTTTACCAAAAAACCCAAGTCTTATTCCCTCTTTATAATCCTGTATCAGTTCATTGTGTTTTTCAATTGACTTGGGAGGGTTGTATCTCCAGTAAGACTGGAAATGTCTTTTTTTTTTATTTTTTTTTTTTTTTTTTTATGTCTATTCCTTTCTAATGTTCAGAGTGCCTTAAGCAATGCACATATGAAATGGGTGCTGAACTTCCACATGTTCCCCTTTTTAGTGCTAAAGTTTAAAAAAGTACTGAAGTTGCATGTAGTCTGCGACAAATAAATGCTGTAGATGTAACCTGGCTTCTGTAACATGTTTTACAGCATGGTAAAAACTGAAGGGCTTCAGCCACCATTTATGCTGTTCCCTTTACTGAAAATTAGAAAACCTTAATTGGAACACATTCTGCACTTGTGCATCTCAAGCTCTGTATCCACTATTGAGAAGCTGCTTGTATTTAGTCTTTCACTACTTGGGTGTTTGCATTTATCATTAATGCAGTATACAGTTACATAGCTATGTATCACTTATGTGGAAAAATGTTAGTTCCTTCCTGACTTCCCTCCTCTCCCACCTTACTCCTGAGCATCCTCCTAAAGCAGAGCTCCAGTTCTGTGCCCTCTGCTGCTGCAACATCCTCATGTCACCGCTCCTGTAAGGTACATCCTGTCCACCCCATCCATCCCTGTCCAGAGCTGGATGTGCCAGGCCCGGGCTTGCGAGACACATCCAGTGCTGAATGGAAAAGGCACGTGAAGCTGCTGCTCTCAGGGGTGAGCTGCCGCTGGGTATCTGCTTGCGTAGCTGCTTTCAGAAAGCAAAGCTTTGAAGTGCTTCAAAGAACCCAGTGGTACGTGTATCTTTTGATACAAAGGATGTTCAGCACAAATAGGAGAATATACTGAAATATTAAGATAAGCAAATTTTGTGGTTGTGAACAATGATTCCCAGGGGAGAGCTGATGGTGTACCTAAGCAAAAACGTACTTTCACCCAGTTCATAATGGCTGAATAAACAAACAACCTTGGTTAAAAGGAAAGTGGACCAAAGTACGGTAGTGACTGTTGGTGTTACTGCCCTGTATGAGAAGAGACAAGTTATGGATAATGCTGAGTTCTTCACGCTACTGAGTTTTTCTAATTGTCAGATCGAAAGTGTCTGGGTTTAGTTTTATAGATTTTACTGCCAATTCCTAACCAATAATGGGACTAGCCATATCTTTTGAAGTGGATAACTTTCCTAAAAATGTTTTTACTTATGTTGAGGTTTTTATTTTCTCCTCTGTAAAAATGAAGTTAGGGTTTTGGCAGAAGGGAGCTGTCTGTAATGTAACAGAACTTAGTTCATCTCATGCCAAACACCAGCACTTGATATCAATAATCTTTGACTCAAATATTGCTCTTGGGTACATTTATCGTTCCCATTGTTCCATAACACAGCGGGGAAAAACAGTCTTTAACAATTGCTAACAGAGAAAATCTGCACACAGTGGGAGCTGAAACAGTTTTAGTAGTTGTGTAACAAAACCCCAAAATGTCAGCAATGCTCTGGACCTGGAAGGGGATTTTTGTTGGTGAATGCTAGCAATGGTTTCAGGCTGGCGTGCATCGTTCTTTTCGCTCTGTGTGTGGTATGGGGTTACACTGCACATACAAAACGTAATCCTCAAAGGATATGTTTTTCCTTCTCCCCACCCCAAAGGTAGTAAGTTGTAGGGAACGTATGACTGGTAAATTGTGACAGTATGAATTTGAATTTCCCTATTGAATGTCTGGCAGTATAAATGTATCACTGTCTGGGTGATACATTTGTACTGTGTAGTCTGATCAGGCTTTTCTAGCATTCGGTGGTGCTAGCCACTGCTTTGAAGCATGTGTACGTTTTAAAGGAAAAGAAGATACATGGTATTTCCCTTGAGTTTCTTCTTAGTAAGAGTGACTAAAGCATAGAACATTTTCTTCCCTCCTATACCCCTCTCCCCATTGTTTTAACCATAAAGTATACTTAGAAACAGCAACATCACTTCCTAAGACAAATAGTTTTAATTAAACTTTAGGTGAAGGTCCTTCTGACTTTAAAGGATAAAGGAGATCATTTGAGAAACTAAGATATTTCTGAGGAAAGCACAGGCTTATGTCTCCCCTGCTCCCAGTTAAAACAACCTATTTTTTTTCATTTCAGAATGTAAATTGAAGCTCTTACAGGCTTAGGTACGTTGTTGTTGTCTTGATGCTGTATGAAAGTGGAAGATGGTGAGACTTTAATATCTTTAGGAAGATAGGAAAGTTCACTTCCCTTGTTTCCCCCTCTGTATGTACTCTCTTCCCAGTCTTCCATGGAGGAGACCTGCTGGGTGGCAGCCCTATTGTTGGCTGTGCATAGGTAGGTGTCTAGGATCCTCAGACATAGTAAATTGGTTCAGTGCCATCTTTGAGCACTAAACCCAAGCTGTCATCCATTAGACTGTGGCACTGGTGTGTAAAGCCTTCAGACCAGCCCCAAGACTGTTAGAAGTGCAGGTCAGAGCATGAGACGCATTCCAGCTCTTGTTTAGACCCGTCTGCTTTGCAGCAGAGACACAGGGAAAAGAGTTCAAGTGCTGGCAGCTCCGCAGTAGCTTTGCCATAGCTGTGCTTTACTGGGAGCAGTAACACAGCACCTCCCTCCTGCCCTCAGCTAGGATAAAGCCTGTCAGCACAGCCAGCCATGGGAGATGGCGTACAGAAAGAGAGTGTGTAAGCACATTGTGGAGCTTTGCTTGGGTAGATTGATGTGGTTGCTCCTCAGCTGCAAAGATGGCAGTTGCCTGATAACTGTGCAGTGAAGGTGCATTCTCTGACTTCATTGAGACACTTCAAATTTTTAAGTCTCCTTTCCATTTAGATTTTGAGCCTGTTTGCTAATACAATTTGGTTCAAAGGGGCAGGAGTCAAAGTTAGAGAGGGATTTCTTTATTAGGAATTGATCTATAGTAAAACTTCTCATCCAATACATGCATAAGCTTTCTAATGTGATCTCTTAAGTTCTCAAGCATTTATTTCAAGTTAGTAATTTATTCCACAATTTATGTCTCTTCCTCTGGAGTATTTGCATATTTTCTTTCAGTTAGTGGAGTCATTTCAAAGGATTTTAAAAGGATCCCCTGGATGGTGACATATTGCTCTGACTTTATGGTTCCAAATACTAGGATTTGGGTAAGTTGTTAGCCTGAGTCTTGTGCCTGAGAATAAATGCTCTACCCACAAGAATAAACTTGCCTGATCTCAGTCCATCTGAAAACACTTGTTGTTCTGGATGCATTCAGCTAGTTGGCATTTTGTAATGGGAGCAACTCTGTTAAATACCTTTATCAGCATGTGTGCTTGATGCACAAGGCCTCTTCTGTTTATGTTGGTGGCTTTGGAGAGACTGCCAGACTGAATCGCTGATGTAGCAATAATATTTTATAATACGGCAAGACAGTTGTTCCCTTGACTCATTACCATTTTCAATAACAAAGCCTGGGTAGGGAGTTATGTGCTGCCAGGTAGTGTCTGCCTACATATCAGAAGCAGCAATGCTGCTGTTCTAGCAGAGCTGCAGTTTGTGAAGAAATCATGACATCTTTTGGAACATTTAATGGCATGAGAGTTGGCACTTAAGACTAAAATAAAGGGATTTTCTGTTGTAGGAGGTAGGAGGAAAAAAGAAGCAGGAAAGAAACAGTTGAAGTTAGTACAGGTGGTGTTACAGTTGATTCAATACTTTGATAATGGCACTTAGGGGTAAAGAAACAACTGATGTAGTGTAGCTTGGTTTTGTGGGTCTTTAGCAATACCTTGTTTCCCAGATAGATGATGGCGTTGGAAGGTGTTCAGGTTGCCTTCACAATGCCATGCAACTTCCAGCAAAGAGGTTCTTTCCTACAGATTATTTAATTGTCATCATTTGCAGATGGTCCTTTCTGACCTAATTTTCATTATTTCTCCCACACACACTTAATTTTTCTCTTGTCAGAAATTAGATTGCCGGGTGATCTCTCCCACAGGCTAACTAAAACTAAGTTATTTCTATGATTTTAACCTATATACAGATTTTTTTTTTTTAATTTTCTCCTCTAAGTTTAGATAAAAAACCATATTTCCTTACTCTAGTAGTTTAGACAGAATCAGTTGGAAGGGAGGTTCCATGCAATTGGCAAGGGTATATTTTTCACAGAACTCTTGAGTCTCAGTATTTGGGTTTCTCTTTTCAGATCTGGTACTCTTTGCTTTGTCTAAAATAAGAAAACAAACAAAAAAACCCCAACCCAGCCCGCCCCCCCCCAAAAAAAAACAACAAACCAAAACCACCCAGAAGTGCTGAAATAATAGAATTAAGAATTTTTGTATGTCTTCCTCAAGTGAGGGGTACTAAGTTGGAGACATTTACTTTGGGGTGCAAAAATGGCTTATTTGTAGGCATAATTTCATCATCACTAGTAACTGAATTGAAAAGTTGACTCTTTCTCCAAAATTTTAGGATGGTAGAAAGGTAAAGGAGGATTTACTTGACAACTCTGTAGACAGATTTAATTTTTTTCCTCCAACTTGCAAGCTGATTACTTATAGTAGACTGTACTGTTTTATGAAAGCTCATATGTGAGGCACAGTTTTAGTGAAGCTGCTCTGCTAATTAAAATCTGTCATAAAAGACCTTTGGCAGACTCCTTAAATTTTTTCTTAATCAGTATTGTTGCCCCAAATTAACCATTTGGGCATAGCAGGACCATTTTCTACACAAAAGGGAGTCTGTATCTCTGATTGCTTTTTAAAATATGTTTAGTTGCTTTCTGTGAGCAAGGGTCATCAGGAAAACATTGATTAATGACTACAACTTGAGTAAGGATATTTGGAAGCTAGAGACCCCTTGCTATGAGGGAAAGGCTGGAAGAGCTTTCTGTAGCTCGCAGAGCTGTCAAGATGTGGTTATTGAGTAAATGCACATGAGCTAATGCTGTAGTGACTCACTACAGTTTTGTGGTGGGACTCCCTGAAGATCCCAGGCTGGCTAGACACGATTCAGCTCAAGCCTCCTTAGGATTTATGCTGCTCACCCAAAACTCTGATCGGAAAGGATCGAGAGCTGGTAGCAGAGAGACTGTCTCCTCTGAAATCAGTGTCTCTTTTCAGGTTTCCCCATTAAGAAGGAAACTGTCTCTTAAGGACCACATGAGGATGTGGTGGAGGTGGTAGGGCAGACAGTTGTTATACTTACAGTGGTATAGGTGTGTGACCTTCTTTCTGTTAGATTGTGCTTATTACCAGAGACTGAAGTGGAAGCCTTTGAAATGCATCTGTCAGGTAATGCTGAATGCACTAGGAAGTGTCCTGCCTTCCTAGATGTTTGTGATTTGGATGATAACAAGTAGTACCACTGGTCAATAAGCAGCTCATATGGCAGTTGCTCATTTAGCCATGCTGGAAGGTTAAAGAACCTTTTGAATAATAGTGCAATATAAAGAGAAGATGTGAAGGCTTTTGTTTCGTTTTTAATGCAAACTCTTATCCTCCTTGGAGAAAGTTAAATTCTGGATAGAAGCCAAAATTGAAGTACATAAGTTCTCATAATTAAGTAGCTGGATATTAGGAAATGCCCCTCTTGCCTTAATCCATTTTTTTAAATGGTGTAACTGAGGAGTTTATGAAGGATTTGCTTTAGGAGGAATTAAGTTTCTTGATAGTAGGAATTAATTTTTGACTTAAGCAAGGCAGCGAGAGAAAGGTAATAAGAAATAACTAGGAAGAGACGGGTAAGTAAATAACTAAGATGAAGTAAAAAAGCTTTGATCTGTTCAGTATCATTTGAAATAACAGATTTGGTTCAGTAAACTTGGTTCTGATATGATACTCATTAAAATGAGTGTTTCCAATTACTTCAGTGGAAACCAGACTGGATTTTTTTTTCCTTATTGTTAGATATTTAAATAAACTGAAAAATAGAAGGCAACAGAAGAAGATAAGCTGTGTCTATTTGTCTTCAAAGGGACCCTTGCCTAGTTTCAGATACTTAGATAGTAACCTTGGGGTTGGTGTATGGAGAGATGATGATGAATTGAGCTCTCTATTAGTAGATGCTCACATACAGAAATACTGTATGCATGAATTGCTCTAGTTCATTTTGTCAAAAACAGTCAGCGTAAGACCCAGACTAAGTGTTTAAATATTACATGGCTATCTCAGATTTGAAGATCCTTGACTAGCCAAGCATGGTACTTCTACATCAGTGTCTTAAGTGCTGTTTGGAGTCTGTCTTTCTCTTGAAAACAAGTATGCCAAAAAGTCAATTTTACTATTTTTTTAATATTGAACTTGATTGCAGCTTAAGTAGCTGTGGCATTGTCTTACAGGATAGCAAAATCCTTGCTGTCTCTGTCAAGGTTTAAGAATTGTTTCTGTGTATAATGGTTGTGTAACACTCCTTGAATTCAACCACTTAATAATTTCAGTCCTTGAAGACACACAACAGATATTCCAGCTTGATAGTATAACACCCTTGAAAATACTCTGTGGAAGGAGGTGAGGGATAGTTGTCACGTATTTGGTCTTTATGTCTAGAAGCTGTGGATGTGCACTGTGATACAAGCTAACAGAGATGTGTTAGCCTCACTGCTGTCATAGAATCATAGAATGGTCTGGGTTGGAAGGGACCTTAAAGATCATCCAGTTCCAATCCCCCTGCCATGAACAGGGACACCTTCCACTAGACCAGGTTGCTCAAAGCCTCATCCAACCTGGCCTTAAACACTTCCAGGGAGGGGGCACCCACAGCTTCTCTGGGCAACCTATTCCAGTGTCTGACCACCCTCACAGTGAAGAACTTCTTCCTAATATCTAATCTAAACCTACCCTCTTTCAGCTTAAAGCCATTTTCCCTTGTTCTGTCATTAACTGCCCTTATGAAAAGTCCCTCCCCAGCTTTCTTGTAGGCCCCTTCAGGTGCTGGAAGGCTGCTGTCCTGCTGGGATTGCAACTCCCTCTTGTTGCTCTTGTGAAGTCCAGCTGTTAAGTCTCCAATTTGGCTTCAGAGGCAGTATCTAAGCTAAGGAAATGTTCTCCAATAATTTCAGTGTTCTTAAATAGCAGATGGTGTTGAATGACATCCTGCAAAGTGTAATCGCAAACAGGTCAAGCTTAAACACACTAAATTGGTATAGCATTGGTGATAATGAATAATGTGGTCTTTGTATGTTCTTATCAGCTTTTGAATCATTTGGCTTAATGCCTTAGAGAGCCGGGACTGTAACCAATGAAATACTGCAATGTGTGTGTGGCTAAGAGGGAGTAGGAAGGAGATACTGAACTTGTGAAGCAAAGGGATCTTCACCGTGCCTCAAATGACTAACGTTGTGTTAGCGTTCGTGTAAAACTGTAATACGACTTCTCATTCAGTAATGGGAAAGGTCCAGATTGCTGCAGAACAAACACTCCTGCCATTTCATGAGTTACAGACTTTCTTGTTTTGATCCACTTCCTTCTGTTTAAAAGAGATAAGAAAGTTGCATTGTAATCTGCTGGATAGCTCAAAAAATTCTGCTAGGCCTTCAGCATTTCCTGGAAAAGGAATGTCAAATCGTCTAGTGAGATGAAGAAGTAGTAAGAGGGAAGAGAAAATGCATAAAGAAAATGCACAATAAGAATTTCTTTCATATGAAGCAATTGATATCAAGGTTTGGTTTGGTTTTTTTTTGGGGGGGTGTTGTTTTTTAATGGTCTAGTTTTCCAGCTTACCCTATGTTCTCAGCTAGTTGCTGGGCAAGAAACAGTGTGTTATGCCAGCTGCAGATGATGTTTGCTGTGCACACACTTATGTGTGTATTGGCCAGCTGAGCAAAACAGATGCCTTTGGTACATGCTTGACAGTGCTTCTCTGTGTGTATGTCTCTGCTTTACACAGCCACTTGCTTGCTTTTACTTCTTCACTCCCCCCTTGCCCTTCCCCATGAAAGGTTGTTCTTAAGGTGGCAAGATAGCAGTCAAATTTGGTGGAAGACATGGGCCCTAGATGCTTATGAGAATGGAGAAGACAAGAAGGAAATGATGATGCAACTTCAGAAACCTTTTTTTAGCCAGGAAATGAGGGTTACAAGGTGCATGTAGATGGTCTTTGATGTTTCGCATGGGACCTGTGATTATTCCTTCCAGTCCCATGGCCTAGGCCTGCAACTCTTCCATTGTGAGAAGGCCAGCACACTGTGATTCCTTACAAAGGTAGATGCTCCAAATTAGCTATAGAGATCCAAATAAGTTCTTTTACTCTGTTTTGTAAATAAGTAGGTGTTTTCTTCCAAACATTCTCTCCTTTTGCTGTCTAGGAATTGGGGAGCTCTGTTTTCCCCTGAGAGGATCAGATATCTGAAACGAGAAATGAATTTTTAAGCTCTGCACATCGAGTAGCTTCCAGCAAAAGAAGGCCATTGAACATATGTTCTCTCCATCTGTGCTTGAGGTTGTCATTTCTCAGTATTATCTTTGCATTCTTCATGATGCTGGGAGTAGGACACAACTGCTTGTGTGTGAGCAACGTTCTATGTATTCCTGGCTGTCTTCCAGAAAATTACTCCCAATGCTAATTGTTAGCAGTACCTGAGACAAACACCTCTGTGAATGACAGGGCTAAGACTAGGATTAAATCAAGCAATGTGGAATTGCTCATGACAGGGGAGTTGGAACTAGATGATCTTTAAGGTCCCTTCTGACCCTAACCATTCTATGATTCTGTGAATTCCAGTCCAAATTCTGTTTCCAAACACAAGTTTTATGCAGAAAGGGGGGGGGGGAAGCATTGTTATGTTACACTGTTACACTGCACCTTTATTTTAATAGTTTCATTCTGTGAAATTATAAATGATCAGGCTTTGTAAACAGAAATCAGCCTTGCTTCCTGCCCTGGAATTTAGTAGGAACCTAAAGATGTATGAAAAGAAAAGAAAAAAAAAAAAAAAAAGTCCTGGTTGTTGCTACAAGCACTTATTTAGCAGAAATGTAAGCAGTAGGAATGCTACTGTGAATGGTTAAATTGGCAATACCTTCAGCAAAAGTTAAGATGTGCAGATGCAGCCTACTGTGTTGCCTGGTTTCTAAATCCTCAAAACAAGCTTTTGAGGACAACTGAATCTCTTCCCAGCCATATTGAGTTGGACTGAAGAACCATAGTTAGGCAAATAACTTCCTTCCTAACAGATGAAGCTTTTTTTAAGTTCCTCAAGAGGCTGTTATTAAACAGGAGCTGTGGAGAATTTATTTTGGCCTTGCAAAAGCATTGGAGAAAGGCTTTGTTTTTGGCTTTTTGCAAGATGAGATGAGCAGGCTTTCTTGGAGTTCTGCTCTGTATTTATGAGGCTATTCCATTAAGTGGTAGCATATATAAACAGGCTGATGTCCTGTCTGTTGTTCATCAGCCACCACAGATCAGATTACGCTCTTCATGCTATTTACGCGCTATGTAATATAAATCTACTTTAAGTATTTTTAGAAGTATGAAGAAACAACTTGATGCCTAAAAATAACCTGATTGATATAAATTGAGTCTAACTTCAGAAAATTTGAACGCTTTTTTTTTTATGTGATTCTCAACAAATTTTTGGTAGTACTTGCAAGGGCTTTTGAACGTTTTCAGGCAAAATTAATTGTAAAGCACCTGTATATCTTATGTCTCCAAGTTCACCTTCAAGTTGCATGGTTGCAATGTTTTCAATTGCTTGATGCATAAAGGCTCAGTACTGTATTAAAAAAAAAACCAAACAAAAACATGGTGGCTTTTCTCTATTGCTGAAATTTGAGGGGTTGGCATCTTCCAAACCATATTGGATTTCTTGAGTGTATAGAAAAATTATGTTAGTATGAGTGACTTTAGGAAGATTAACAGAGATACTAAGTGGACAGTACTGGTTCACTTTGTGAAGTATTGTAGGTTTGCTGGAACCTGGCTGCTGTGGGAGATGTCACCATGCAATTGAGTGTATGAATGACACAGGTGAAATGAAGAGAAAGCTTTATCTTCTGTCATCTTTCTCTTGGGAAAGATGGACTTTATTATTTAGTTCAGGTTTTGGGAAGAGAGTGTTTCCTCTCATTCTCTCTGGAGGAAGAGGGGGGGGAAATATGCAGATTTAACTTACTCATTATAGGGTACAAGACATGATAAAGGTCTAATAAAAGACTTGGCCTTTAAAAAAAAAAAAAAATGTAGGTAGGGAAGCTTTTAAATTTAGACAACCTGTAACAATATCCCAAATACTTACACTTGATTTTTCTGTTGCATTATAGCAAAGACATTTTGTTTAAATGATAAAGTAGTGGAAGAGTCTAGCATTTGAGCAAACAGGTTTCTGTTTGCTCCTCCACTGCCAGCAAATAAAATGTAGAGCATTTCCTCTCTAGCTTCCGAGTCAAACATGTAGGACAGAAGGACCAAAAAAAAGTAATATTTCCAAGGAACAAATGAGCTACTTCAGCTGTCAGGGCTTAGGTGAGGAAAAAGTAACCAACTTAAAAGCAGAAAACAAATCTACCAACTCCCACTGAAAAAAAAAAACAACAACAAAACAACCAACAAAATCTTTTGACCTTATAGCTAAGCTGCTGTTGCTTAAATGTTCTGCTACAGAAGAAACTTGTAACAGAAGTGGTACTAATTCTCATACAAATTTTTTTTATTATTATTTTTTAGATTTTTCTACTGCATATCCTTTGTAGAAATCTTACCACATGCATCAGATCAGATGAACCTATGTAGGCAGGTGGATTTGAGAGGGAGACTCTCTGTCCTTTCACAGAGATCTGCTAACTAGAAATGGTTGATGAGTCTATCTGGACTCTTCTGGACACAGTCTTGAAAGGAGAGAGATTAAAGCCTGCATCTTTAAGGTAATGGAAAAACACTGCTGGGGCAGGGGAGAGTTTACTGCCAGAAAGAGCAGAGGTCTCAGTTTTTCATCTCATTCTTCAGTGTCTTAAAAAAGCAAGTTCTTCTTTTTCCCCCAAGCAGTTAAGACTCTAACGAATTCAATATTGTAACCTTAACCTTTTCCTGGCAAACTTACTTGAGACATCTGCCAAAGAAATGAAGTTGCACTTGTAAATATAATGAACACTATAGTAAACAAATTCTTTTCCTATTTTTTTTGTCCTTCATAATAAAATGAGCAATACTTCAGTAGCTTCTGCTTTTAAAATTAAAACCACTTGCAGAGAGTCCTCACTAAACCCTGAGAATGTAGCTAAACAATAGGAATGAGGATGGGCATTGTAGCCCCTTGGCCACACCTCTCTTCCTTTACCAAGCACTCTAAAGCCCACTGTGCCTGTTGCAAGGTTTATTTACTGCACCTTTGTATATGGGTGTTTCTTGGCCCTTTCCTTGATGACTTCAGGACTTAATTTAAGAAAAAAAAAAAAAAGTCTCACTTTCTGGTTTCTGGCTGTCTAAGTGGGAAGCCAAGACACTCAGCTGAATGTGGTGGTTGATGTAAAAATGTAAAGGTTAAGATCCAAAGATCTCAAGTTAGAATAAACATAAAGCAGTGGTGTGTACCTTGAAGCCTGGAACTGAGACAGTGCTCTAGGCAGCGGGCACGGAGGCAGCATTAGTGCTTGCTAAGTGTTAATTTTCTGCATTAATGCTTGAAGTCTGTCCCCTCTGTGTGTCTGTCAGTTGGCCACCAGTAGCGAAGGCACATGGTAGGGCCTGTATTGGCTTTTCAGTCAGTGACTGTTACTGCATTGCTCATCCATGCTCTGCTGTGTAATAGTCTGAAAAATGCAGGTGTAAGAACAGGTTGTGTTTGAAGAGAAAAATTTTAACAGTTTATTTAGCAGCATGTGGATAGTAATGAAAGTTGTAAGTGTCTGTGTTTTTTAACTGTCTGTGCTAGGTTAACCTTGGCCAGCAGCCAGACACCCACCCAGCTGCTCACTAGCACCCATCCAGATGGAGGCAAAAATAGGATGGAAAAGCCTGTGGACTGGGCAAAGACGGGGAGATTGCTTACCAAGTACCATCATGGGCAAAATAGGCTCAACTTGGGGAAGATTAATCTCTTGCCAATTAAAATTAAAATACATTTGGATGTTGAGAAACAAAGACAAAAAATAAAACACCCTTACCCACCCCTTTTTCCAAACTCAACTTCACTACTTCATTCTCAGCTCTTCTCCCTCCTCCACCTCCAAGCAGTGCAGGGGGTGGGGAATAGGGGTTGAGCTCAGTCCATGACAGCTCCTCTCTGTCCCTCCTTCCTCCTCATGCTGTTCCCTTGCTCCAGTGTGAATCCCCCATGGTGACAGTTCCTGTCAGGAAAACGTGACCCACAGTGCTCTCCTCCAGGGGCTTCAGGGGAAGCTCTGCTCCACCATGGAGCAGCACCTCCTCCCCTCCTTCCCCTCTCACCTTGGTATCTGCAGGGCTGTTTCTTACACTTTTCTTCCTATCTCTGCCTATGTGGCATTTTTTGCCCTTACTTAAGCCTGTTTCCCTGAGGTGCTGCCATCATGGCTGCTGGGCTCAGCCGTGCAAGTGTGGGGCAGCCCCGGCTTCTCCTCACAGAGGTCACCCTTGCTACCAACACCTTGCTGCTCACACTCAATACACCAACCAACTTTTAATTAGTTGAGAGAGGCTTGCAGGCTCCTAAACCTCAGTGCGGATTTTTTTGAGAGGTAAGAGTAGTTAGAAGTGTCTACACGGAAAGGCAACCTTGAGGTCTTAATTATTTTGACATGTCCCTTTTCCCAGTATGCAGGATGCAGGGTTTCTTTCAGCCCTATAGACTTAATTTTGTGGGTCCTCTGATAACTCTAGCTGACTGCAGCTGGCATGAAGCTGCAGTAGTGGAAAGTATTAAAGGTGAGGAAATTTAACTCTACAGGGGAAAACGTGAAGAGTTTGCACTCATTTTGCAATTTTAGTTCAGAAAAGTGGGGAAAAAAGGCAAAACAAAACCTCAACCAAGCGTTGGATCTCTCATTTCTTCTCTGTCTCTACCATTTTCACATCTGTTTTGTCCTCCTTTTTCATCTTAGGCTATCAGAGTAAATGCAGGACTTCATACAAAATTAATCAAAATATGTACTGTGTTTAACACACTATGCAAGCAGCAACTGTGTAAAAATGTTTGACTCCTCAGCTAGTGGTCTTTCATACTTGTGGAGGTGTGGAGGCTTTACTGAGCGGCTGCTGATTAAATCCCAGCTGAGTACCTATACCTGACATTGGCTGTTTCTGTGGTGCTTTTAATGGGGCTCAGGACACGTGTTCATGTCCTGGTGGAAAGGTAAGGCTGCCTTAGCACGGCATGTTTCATCATGAGAGTGTGGTGTGTGTTTTGCTAGATAGCATAGGGTGGTGTTCAGATAAGCAGAGAAATAATATGAATACAGCTTTGTTCTTAACATGATGAAGGGACCTGTTGTATTATAAAGAACAGCTCCCTCCCTTATTCAGTCTGTTAGATATTTTAAAATTATCTAGGGACTTAAGAGCTCTAAAACTCCATTTTAGCCAGTTTATGAGCAGCAACTGCTGGGTAGAGTCTCATAGCTGCAGTTCTTGGTTTGTATTTGGGGAAAGTCTGTTCACAAAGCCTGTGAAAGTACTGGGTAAAGCTAAGGTGGCAAAACTCAATGATTTTTGTAAATGAGTGTGTGAGGCAGTATATTCTTACCTTCTGTGTGTGTGATCCTCCAACCATGCCTTGTAGAAACACAGTGATGTCCAAAATCATATTTGTTTGCAGCTATAATGATAAATAATAAGTACTAAACATTTTTGATGTGTTATCTCGAGAAAATACTCAGGAGGTGGTGGTGAAGCTATTCAGCATCTCAACTTTCAGGTGCATCTGTCCCTTCCCAGCTGCATGTAGGAATCCTTCTAAGGACCAACTGTTTAGGGGAGGTCTCCTTCTTGTAGGAGTCTGATCTGTCCTCTTGTCACCACTTGGATAATTCTTCTTGTAGATTTGAAGCTTTCTAATCATGCAACATATAATTATGGGATAAGAAACACTTATGCTGTTTTGCCTACTGCAGTTTTGATAGATGCTTGTGAGTTTTGTGGTTGACAACAACTGTAAGTGTTCTTTTAGCAGCTGGAGTCACTTACTCTTTCATCTCTTCCTCAAACTAATTCACACCTTAAAATATCAGGCCTTATCTGAAGGCAAAACTCTGCTTGGCTTGAGAGCACTGGTACTGTGTCATTAGTTATGTGCTTTTACTGCTTATGCCTATATTACTGAGCTCTTAGCTGCATGAACTGTGATTTCAGCTTTCAAGTAGGTTCCTTCTGAGAACTGCAGAGTCCAAAGCATTGCATTCTTACACATTTTAACATCATAAATAATTTGTAAAAGTTTAACCAGCATATACTCTGTTCTTATTAGAATATGAGGTCTCAGGATTTGATAGCTACTATAGCTGCATGTCCTTTCTTTCGCACTCTTAAAAGCCCAGTAAATAAAACCCTGAAAAAACAAAACTCAGAAGAACATGAATAAAAAGCAGTGGGTTATTGATTCCTCCATCAAGTATCTCCTTCTGTTGTCCACAACTTTTTTCCATGCAAAGAATCTTATAAGTTCTGAAGCTGATGCATCATAACTATAAAGCTCTTTATAAAGGTGCTCTTTATAAATCCTTCTATAGTACAGAAATATTATTCTAGCTATCTATATGGCTTTTTTTGTAGGATGAAATTGCAGAGTATTCCATAAACAGGGTATAATGATACAAATACATTTTTTTCCTTAGAAGAATAAATGACAGCTCTTTTACTGAAAATTTCTAGACTATGAAATAAGACATAATTTAAAGTTTAGAATCCTAATTTCTGAGTGGCAAGTATGTATCCCTCAGGTTTTATTGAGGTGGAGCTATTTGTGGAGCTTGTGCATTATGAATGATTCTTAACTGCTAGGAAATCTACAGCAAAGAATCAACCCAGCTATATATTAACAATACAGGACTCCCGGAAAAGTTGCCTGCAAAGATGACTCTACCTTGTTTATTTCTGGAAAAATACTTATTACAGTCAACATATATTACAGCAGCATGGCCTCAATTTGATCTTAGTTTCCTGCCTGTGGTACAGAAAAAACAAATAAAATAGTAGCACTACCTATTGTTCTTTGCCAGTATCTGAATCTTACAGTATTCAGATATTTGCCACTGGAAATAATCCTTTTGTGTCTTAAATCCTATATTTCACCTTCATGTCACTTAAGAACACTCATTTTAATACCAGGATGTTGTTACCTGGCATGTATCTGTTATTACCTAATATGTCTCTTTTAAGTGCTGCCTTAAAATTAGCCTCCTGCGTACCTATTTATCCACTTAAATCAGTGACTGATTTCCAAGTCATGAGCACTCAGCTTTGATTTTTATTTTTTTTTACTCAAAAGACTATCATTCCTTGGTTGTACTTAAAAATTTCAGACCTGTCAATCCAGTAACTTATAATGGGCTTTGTTCTGTGTCCCCATAATTAACTGAATTTGTAGGTAACAGTCTTTTCTTTTGCTTTGGTTAGCTCTCATTTCAGTATGTCCTTAACATGGATGGATTTCTAATGGGAGCTCAAAGTGCTTTCCTTTTATGTTCTTGGTACAAAAGGAGGGCACAAGTTTTAAATTTGCTGTTGAGTAGCATTTTTACCATACATATAAAAATGCTGTTGAGCCTTACAATTTCCTTGCAGCAATTCTGTGTCCTTCTAGAATCCCTGTCCACTATGGTCAGCCTCAGAGCAGGCATTATCAAAATAAATTAGGCTAACAATCATCATGAAGCTGCTACTAATGGAAAGTAATACAGTTTCTCAAATGTCACGTGCTGGTGAGCTGTTCTAAATTGTTTAGCTGCAAGACTGGTGTTTATATACGATGCATCTTCAAAGCAGTCAGACAGGCTGAACAAGGATTGTGATAAGCATAAGGACGTTGGCATAAAATGTGTCCTGTCAGACTTCCTTGCTGCTTGGGGAGAGGAAACATGTTGAAAAAGTAAGATCACAAGATCACAGATCAAATTCAGAAAAATGGAAATCTCTGCTCTGCATAGTATGGAACACAGGGTAGCTGTCTTATGTAGTAGAGTCAGTAGAACCTTCTTTTACATCACCTTGTAGACTTTTCAGAAGTGCAGTATTTTAGTGTGGTACTAAGTTGAACATCCAAGTCTGAGCTAGTCATTCCCAGTGTTCCCATTAAGGGAAATAGGATGTAAAAATCTCTTCGTGGGATGTAGGTTCAAGTGTTTATGGAGAGCAGCCTCAGCTAGGCAGGTTGTAACACTGCAGAAAGCTTCTTTCATATGCCACTTTGAAATTACTTGCATACCAGGTACTGGATTTGGGAGCAAACATATAATCTGTTTTTTGGGGTTTTTTTTTACTACTTTCACATATAATTTTGTCATTGTTTGCTCCCATGCATCGTAACCCTCTGATAGTGGTGTCCCCACCCCCCTACTGTAAAAAACAAACAAAAAACCAACACAAAACTACTTAGGTCAACTTGGCTTCTGTTTGTCTAAAAATATGGAGATGTTAATATATTCAGTTTTACTCATTTCTATTCATGTAAATCCCTGTGATCTAAACTCCATCCTGCTTGGTCTGTGAATTTAATTTGGCTTCTCAAATGCATTGTGTGTTTTTCAGATTTTGCTTTTAGCTGACTGTCCATATAAATTTCTGAACTTTTATAGTTCTAATAAAATTCTCTTTAGAAACTATGAATCTATTACATCTGCTTCATTGTATCTTAACTCTGCTTTGAATTTACCTGATTAATGCAAGATACTAAGTTTTTCTGAGAGCAAAAACACAGAAATGGACCAACTTGTATCCTATGCTAGCTTCAGCTCCCTGAGAGTTTATGAACAAACAGAAATTACAGCACCTGGGGCTATGTCAAATGGTTTAAAAACTCCCTATAGAATAATAAATCTAACTAGTGTTATATATTTCTGTCATGTTTGGGATAACCCTTGAAGCTGAGATTTCTGTTTTTCCTCCCTGAAGTGTACCAGTATCTACCACATAGAAACGTAATGAATTGCTTTGGAAGCCCTTGTGGGTGTCACAACTGACATTGGAAGACGTGCTTGTGAATCCCACCACACAAAAGACTGAGACTTGATGAGTAAGACATCTCTGGCCTTCCTAGAGATGATGCTGGGAAGCACAGAACAGATATATTATTAAATGAGCTTACTGTCATTGATATGATTGACGTGTTTCCTTGCTGGTTTTGCAAAACAAGTTTCAGCCTTGACTTCAGTGAGAACAGGACATCCAGACATGACAAAGAATAAATTCCTGATCTGGATAATTCCCAGATAGACTAAGCTCCCCCAGGGGAGGGAGAGTTGATGGGCAAGAGGAATGAAGTTCACTCCTCGGGGGAGCTTATTTTCCAATTTCTGTTAATAGTTACATGTTCACTGCTAACTTACCAGCAAACTGACTTTCAGTTGCAGAGAGAAATATTTCATAATGTGGGCTGTTATAAGTAAAAAAAAAAAAAAAAGCTTCAGCTGTAGAATGATAAAATTATGGATCAACTGAGTTTTAAGCTTATCAGTCCAGAGAAAATTGTCATCTTTTATGAAGGGAGAGCTTTCATATTTACTTCTGAAACTTTAAGTTACTTGGAGCCATATCTCACTTTGATTGCAGTTGAACATGACAAGTAATACCTTAGCTGAAACGATTTAAGAAACTCTTGTGCTAATCTGAAGTGTATGGGATTTATATTGTTCTTCAAATGGGATTTCTATTGTCCTTCAAAACAGCTCATTTAAATGTCATAAGAACACTGTGTCAGTGGCAAAAGCACTCTTCCGTTCTCATCCTTTCCCCCATCAGCCCGGAAATGGGAGTCGTGGATCCTGTCTGGCCTGGAAACTAAAGACAGGGATTGTTGTGTTACATCTAACCGTACTTTTGCCAAGCCCTAGATATTGGGCCTGTGCTGCCCTTCTCTACATGCAGGGAATATACCTTAACATAGAGGTACCCAAGTAAAAAGTGTTGATAACACTAGTAAGATGATGCTGCTGCCACAGAAGATGAAGCAATATGGGCTTTAATAATGAACTTAAATTCCAGGAGTCTTAGGTATATTTGCGATACTATTGCTAGGACATGATAAAACCTATGCCACTCTTCCTATGAATGTTGTTGGCAACGTTAGCTCTAGTTAATTAATGCAACCTACCTGTTCTACTTATTTGTGTAGACTCCAGCCAATTCCAAAAGCTGGTTCCCTAAATCTTATAGTTCATGCTGTCAGGCAGTGCTGTGCAGCTGCTGGCTCAGAAATATCTGTCATGTACCAGGCATACTAAATTGAGAAAACAAAGGTTAGTAGTACTGAAACAAGTAGTATCTATGAGTAGCAATTAGTAAAGCACTGCAAAAGTTACTTTACCTGAGGTACACGGAAATGTTGCCTAAAAAAACCCCCAGAAACTCCCCATGTACCTTCAGAAACAATGCCGTCCCATCCATCTTGATTCTCTGAATTCATCACCTGTTGTGTTTTCTTCCTTACACAGTAATGAGTGTTTTTATGCTCCCTTTTCCCCTACAGTTTTATAGAACCCAGATTCATAACCGAAACAAAACACTCTCTCACAAGCTTTTGGGGAATATATGCAAATGGTCTCATGGGTCTTTATCAAACCCTTAGATTACTCATCATGTATCTCACTATTGGCACAAGAGTCTTGCCTTATGAATCTGTTCCTCTTTACCTCATTGGCTCATTTGTCTCAAAGCCTTCTGGGAAACCATTTCCTTTTCTGTTGCCCCTGGATCTTGTGGGTTGGATTTTTTAATTATTATTATTAACAGCAACTCTGTAGCTCTTTTGGCATTCCTCTGGGTGAAAAAGTAAAACAACCCTGCACTTAATTACATTCAGCTATGAAATCTGAAATACCCATTCAACTGTGTCTGTGCAGATTTACTTTTGAACACCGTAACTATCTAACTGTGTTTAATTATTTTCACAGCTAACATAAGCAGCTGATGAAATCTTAGTGTTTTTAACAGTTAGTGATTGACAAGATTAGACTATTGTGACTCCCAGTGAGAGTAGTATTTGGTGCTTTGAGGTGTGGTAGCTCTGGCTTCAGGCATGGTATTCATTACTCCTGTCTCCATCAGGCAAAGTGGTGATCCAAGACTTAGGTGCTGGAGGAAGTCTAGTTAGGTAGAAGCTCCCTGCTCTCCCCAGCATCTGGTTTTGAAGCTGTTGGGAATTCAGCATCTGGATCAATGTGGCTTTGAAATCCTCTTTCACTATGTTTATGCTAGGGTTGTTTTCTGGTTGTTATCTGGGAAAAGTTAATTGTACTACAGGTTGATTAGGCGTTTTATACTGTTGCAAGATAACGCAGTTATTCTTGTGAACTGTGATTACCGAACAAGCTGGAACTTGTACAGGTGCATTTCCAAAGTACTAGAAAACTAATGAACGTTACTTGGCAGGGGTGGAGAAGCTGATGAAAGGCTATTGGGTTGCAGTCAATTTTTTTTTCTACTCTGTGCATACTGATAAATCATGTGCATTTGTCTTTCACAGTTTCTTGGTGAGTGTCCTTTTGAGAAAAGGAGTCTTGAACCCAGTAGGAAGGTTTCTTTGTGTCTCTGCCACGGTATCACTTTGTGCTTGACAAAGTTTCTGTAAGCAAAGCCTTTTCTAAGGAAAGCTAGTAGTCTAAAAGCTCTCAATACTGCAAGTCAAAAGTTTTTGGGAAAACATCCAATAGGAAAAGACCTAACTCCTTGGTTTCATGTCATTGAGGAACATCTAGCCTTGTTAAGGGGGCTAGAAGTTATTGCAGTGCCTCACTTTTTCTGGACCAGATATATAGATACCTGCTAGATCTCTTAGGCTGAGTAGAGTCTGTAATTTTTCCCAACTCCTGGAGTGAATGCTGAATTTCTGACCACTTACCATCTTCTCCTTCAGTAACAGAAGAAGGAGGTGGTTACTGTAGCAAGAGTTATAAAGGTGGTGGCATCCATGGAAATCAGGTGCAGGTGGTCTTCAACCAAATCTGGACATGGAGGAGTCATGGTCTGCCATGCAAGAGTCCTGAAACCTTGCTCTCTTGACTAGCAGAAAGCAGACTTTCCAAGGTGTGTTCATTTCATAGTGGATCAGCATGTTAGTTCATCTTTTTAAATTAAAATCTTAAATGAAAAACTGTTGTTTTCTTAAACATAGTGCATGGAGCACTTATTTCAGTCTTAGCAGTTGCACCTTAAATCTGCTGAAGTGTTCACTATCTTCTGATCTGTATTTGACAAGTGGATAGTGACCATAAATGGGCAAAATACTTTAATGAGCTCTCCAACTATAGCTTCCCCCCTGCACCCCCTAAAAGGAAATGAATGCAGAGAATGTATTAATTGTTTGGGGCTGTCCATGTGACAGCCTTATCTTCTCAGGCAAGCCCTTTTAAAAATAGGGTATGTATTAAATATGTTGAAGTTCTTAAAAACAATGTCTTCTTTAATAAACCTCTTACTAGAAAATGAGTGCTGAATTAAGGTAAAAATGCAGAGTTTTCAGGGGAAAATTCCTAATTAATTTCTGAATTTGTGCTTTGATAGTTTGGAAGAACTTGGATTAAAGCAGTTAGAAAGTTTAAGATGAACCGATGTTACAAGCAAGCTGTACTTCGCTAAGTCTTTCACTGAGAGCTATGTCCCGAACTCAGAAACAAACCTGAGAGTACTTCCATGTGCTTGGAGTATATAACTGATAGGGAATTGGGACTTACTATTCTACATATTCAAAGAACATAAGGATTGTCATGAGAGGTCTGTACTAACACTTCTGTGGGTTGCAGAGTATTCAAGCAGAGCATGAGCTCTATCTGAAAGGTAGAAAAGCATCAGTCTGACTGGCCTAAGCATAGAAGCTGGATTAAGCATAGAAATACTGAATGTGAGAACCTTCCTTAGTTAAAGCTATGTTCCCGTTGGGCTGTGCTGTCCCTGCCATCACTACAGTTCTTTGATATATCACTGCAGAGTGCTTACATGCAAGTGTAAAAAAAAAAGGCATCTGTTGTCTGCTCAGGCATCCAAACAATCTTGTAACTCTTACACATTCTTCCCCATTAAGTAACTTGATCCACCTTCTATCATTATACTGCTTATTTAAATTTGGATACTTGACAAAGCAGCATCGTGTGCATGTGTAACACAGAGAACATGTTAGGTGATCCACAAATTTCCAGTAGCAAATTAGGTAATGTGGTGGGTTCTCTTAAGCAGAAGCTGTGCAACTGTGGTAGACTTTCTTTCTGCTTTTTGACCTAATCGGAACTAAACAACACAAGTAATTCCTGGATTGACCTCAAGTAATAATTATTTTCAGAACTGTATTTTATTTTATGTTATTTTATTTTAGCTTACCTATCTAAAAATCTCTCTTTTTTTAGGCTGGTTTAGTGGTAGTCTTCAGCTTTGCCTTCAGCAGGCGTATGTGATCTCCCCAGTATATGGCATGAGGTTGAATGTCAGAGTAAAACAAGTGCATTGCCCTGTAGTATTTCTTTAGAAACAAACCTAATTGGGCCCTGACCAGTCACCTGGGAAAAAATATAGGCCAGGCAAATAGGAGGACGACTCTATCTCCTGAAAGCAAAACTTCACTGTATGCAATTCTTTAATGGGTTTTTGGCTTGTTCCTCATGTGTTTTCTGTTGCTGTAAGCTTTGACTGAACTCATGAACCTGTAGAGAACAGCAGAAATGTGAAAGCACTGGCTGCCAGGAGTGACAGTCAGCTTAAGGCCCCAAAAGCTGCTTTCACTGGGTCTTTCTTTGCCAGCCCCTCTGCTCCAGCTTCCCTGCTACAGGACTTGTGTTGTGTTAGCCCAGACTTGCAGCAGAATGAATTGGAGTTGATGGCAGATGCTTATTATTACCTGCTAAGAACCTGACTTTGTGTTTTCTAAGCTGTATTTTTAGAAGTACACTAAGTGTGGGTGGGTTACAGAAATGCTTAGCAATTTGGCTCTTGTTCTTTTCCCTTTGTGACAGCATTTCTCTTGGCTACAAATCCTCCCTTTTTCTGTTAAACTGAAGATGGTTGGTATTCCTTCAGCACTAAGTCAACAGATTGAGACAAATTGTTCTAGTTTCTAAAAATTTTTAGCATAAACAAAGTCAACAAATTGCTTGTGTGACTGCATAAATTGAATCACTCTGAGCTGGTCTTTTATCTCTTTATCAGAAAGATGCATTTTTAATGGTGAAGGGGAGCACTGTCACTAGTGTGTGAAGCAGCAGACTGCTGTAGATTTAGAAGTACAAAAGATCTGGATGATCAGTGCTGTACTAACTGGATGGCAGTAAAAACATTAATAGCAGTTAAAAGAAAATATTTTTTTCCCCCCTCTTTCTGGTTGAGAATATTTATTGATATTTGCACTTTGGCTGGCATTCTGGGGTGTTTTTCTGTAAGATATGAACTTAGTTCCTGTGTTGAAGGCCTGATACATAGCAGGATGTGATATGTGGCTTATTTTGTCTCTGTTCATGTTTGACTGCTGTGGCTGGGTTCTTCTATCTTGTGGATATGCAACTTAACAGTAACTGAAAGGAGAGTCGTGTTCAATTGCTCCTAATTTTTTCTCGCACTTTGCCGGTTTCTAATTGATAGATGTCAAACTCTTTCAGTAATTAACAAAACACAGGGTGTTGATTTCTGGACAGGATCCTGTTTCTCCCTTGTTTGTTTTTAAGTCTACATAGCTAGATCATGAGTGGGACTCGTTACTCAGATCCGAGGCAGCACGAGTGCTTCCAGCCCGGCGTCAGGAAATGCTTGGCTTTTGAAGCATAACGGTTGCTGCGCGGAGCTCTGGCCGTGCCCTGGTATTGTGAGCTGAGCATGAGGAAGTGCTGCGACAGCACTGCCAGCGCTTTGTGAGGGGGATCTTTCTGCACTCACTTATCCCCGGAATCTGTTCCTGACACTAAAGTTTGGTGACAGTTTTGCTTGGACATGCCTGTGCTTCTGAACTGGAACCCCCACCAGAAGGTACTGACTGCTCCTAACGTGTTGTGTGTGCGTGAAGTTCATTCATCTTGTGTCTCTTTGTGTGGTGGAAGGGATCTGACGCTGCACCTCCCAGGGTGATGAAGTGAGAGGGGCTGAGCTTTTTCCTGGCTTTGAAAATAATTGCCTTTCTAGAACTGCTGTCATTAGGTAGCCAGATTTGTTAAGCATGTTTCTTAGATTAGTACTTCACAGTCATGCTAATGTTTATAAGCCTTACAGTATGAAGAGGGGATTTGCTTTGTTAATAAATTCCAGACTGAAATTTTCCATGTGGAAGCTGGAAACAAACTAAGAGCTGCAACTTCACTGCACAGTGAAATTCTGTCCAGCTATGGAAATAATGATACACAA
Source organism: Antrostomus carolinensis (assembly GCF_000700745.2). Taxonomy (NCBI): domain Eukaryota; kingdom Metazoa; phylum Chordata; class Aves; order Caprimulgiformes; family Caprimulgidae; genus Antrostomus; species Antrostomus carolinensis. Next base: position 45,570 of record NW_010332060.1, read on the forward strand.
GTGGCTTTTGTTCTTCTTTGCAATATCCATAGTATTGAAGTTCTAAGTTTGGGTTAAAATTGAAAGCACCACTTGGTAATTACTGCAGGATGCATTTGAATGTTATCCCTCCAGCAAAAAGGGGAGCTCCACCTTTGTTCACTGGAGGCTGTTGTAAATTCAGAGAGAGTATATATATTTTTTTTTAATGCTTCAACTTCTGTTACCACTATTCAAGAAAGCGTGCAGTATCACCATGGAGATACTCTGCCTAGTCTAGAGTTGTGACAAACTGCTCTTGATTTATGCTGCAGCATGCATGATTTAGTAGGCTTGATAGTCTCTCTGTTTTGGAGCTTCAAGTTATTGGTGATAAACACCTCATAACTGAAGTTCTTTTTGGGGGTTTTAAGGCAAGATTGATAAAGTTGGAATTAATTTTATCAAAAACCTAATCGCATTGCATGAGAAGACATGCAAAGAAAGTTTTTGATTTGACATCAGTTGCTTTCCTGTAGTCCATTCTTTGGTTTTAGTCAAGTCAGATAAAAGAGCTTGCGCTGGTCACACCAGTTAAACTGAAGCTTCCAACATGAGGATATGTTTCTGTGTTGAACACAGTGAAGTTTCTTGAGGTATAGTAGAATGGTTCTTGGCAGTACTATTCACATACGCTTTTGACAGTGTACTACTTATGGACGAGGAAGGTGTTTGCTCCCTGTTACATATTGACTCTGATGTAGGTCTAGTCAAAAGAGACAGAACTGGATGGAGCCCATGAACTGCAGAGCTGGAATTAGGAGATCTAGGGTATTAATATATCTGTCTTCTAGCCAGGGTAAAGTGCTGCAGCCTTATCCTACACCAGCTGGCCAAATGGCTGTTGTACCGCAGTAGCTCATAAGGTCTATAAACAAGGTTGTGGGGCAGGTAGGGTGAAGGAGGTGTAAGGTGCAAATGGTTGACTGGGAGACTGTTTGGCTAAAATTGATCATGGAATCATAGAATCATTTGGATTGGAAGGGACCTTAAAGATCATCTAGTTCCAACCCCCTGCCATCAGCAGGGACACCTTCCACTAGACCAGGTTGCTCAAAGCCTCATCCAGCCTGGCCTTAAACACTTCCAGGGAGGGGGCATCTACAACTTACTTGGGCAACCTGTCATTAGTTTCAGCTTACCAAAACTCTACTGTTGCAGTAAACAGAGTTTGTGACGGTATGACACCTATTGTGCTTTACTTATGTTGTATATTTGGAGATTAATCTTATTGTAGGTGATGCAGAACTCGACCAGGGCCATCTATTCTGATTTGAGTACAGCTAACTGCTTATTGAATCCCTACGTATTGAATCACATCTAATTGGCTGAAGAGTGATTCATACAATCTTAGGCTACTCAAATATGAATAATAACAAATTAAATTTGTCTTCCCAAGTGTGTGAGGTTTTTTTTATTTTCTCCTTAATTAGACGTATTAGATCAATCCTGTTTCCCTGGAGTGATATATTGCTTCTTTAATGTCATTATGAAGCTCTTACTTGCTTCCTAACTCACAGTCTTGCATGGCTGGTTTTGATGGTGTGGGGTTTCTTTTTGGTTTTGGTGTGTTTTTTTTTTTCCTCAGCCAAGTTTTGGAGTGTTCCTCACACTGAGGAGCAAGCTAGTATCACAGGTCTAATCTTGTACTTATGATGCTCGCTATCCATCCTTTTCTTTTGGCCTTGTGCATTTCTGGGGGTTTTGGTACAGACCCTGAAGAAGGATCTCTGTTCTTCTGAGTTCTCTTGCTTGTATTGAAGAGACTTAGGAGTTACTATGAACACTGTTTCAAGGGTCTTAAGGTTCACGAGCCACTGTTGTCGTGACAGGCATGCGTGGCTCTTGACATCCCAGAGAGGAGGAAAGCTCATCTGAAGCTCTTGCATTCATTTTGTTTGGTATCAGTTTATTAGTAAAAGAGAGTTCAGTGTGCCTGTAGCTCTTTAGGCACGAGGTCACTATTGTATTAGAGAAAGCTTTGCTGTTCCAACGTATTTGAGTGTGTTGTTTAGTCCCTTCGTCTAGATAATATACATTATCTAGTTCTTCACAAAACTTGTAAAGATTTTTTTGTTTTTCTGACAACTTTTCAGTTTTATGCCTGATGATGTATGTGCGACTAAGGACCTTGCAGCTTCCTCTACCATTTAAAATGAGAAATTAGCAGACTTTTTCCATTCTGTGGTCAATAAATACAGTATATTGGACAATTGACGTGTCAGTTTCAGATGCTTATAATGCTCCTATCACTGAACTATTTTAATTTTTTTAAAATTAATTCTTTTTTGGTAACTGCCTTGTTTTGTTTCCTGCAATAGCCTGCAACTCCTCAACAGTTTAGGGAAACTTAATGACTAATACCTAGAGGCATGGCCTGCGTTCGGCTTCTGGTTTGAGAACTGCTGTCCCATCAGGATGCCATTGACTCCTACCTTTCTGCCTGAGAAGCCCTCTGCAACTCCTTTTGGGACATAGTCATCTTTTCATTCTCTGCTCAGCAATATTTGGAAAAGATTATAGGCTTCTAGACCATAGGACTTGGGAGAGACAAAGCATGGGGAAATTAACTCTCCTTGCATTGTTCCAGCGATAGCACCACTGGGTTTGTTCGGACTGGAAGTGTGCCTCTCACCCTTCAAATACACAGCTTATCCCCCTCTACTCCAATCTCCCTCTTTGACATAACTGTCTTCAAGACTTAATGACAAAAATTCTGAGTATGTTAAAGAGATTGTTTGCTTAAATATTTTAAGGATTTAGTTTCTTTATATACAGGTGACTGCTGAAAAACTATGTGATAACTCATTTAACATTTTTATTTTCCTTTAGTGTAACAGCTGTCAGTATATGTCCAGGCAGATCTGCAGTGGGTCCTGTGGGTTTCAAGAACAAGAATCCCTTTTCTCCCTTTTGTCTGCTTAATTTAATGAGACTGCTGCAGGGAAATACTGGAATTTGGAAACACTTTAATAAGTTCTGAGTGTTTTGAGAGTCTGTCTTAATATTACCAAACTGATTTCTAAAAATAGTTAAGCAGTTTCGTCCTGTTAATTCAGTATTTTAAAATCACCTTTCTGCTTACTATCTTGTATAACTTTGCCCTGCAATTTCAACATTAACAACTAAAAAGCTCGTATCAAAATCCAAAAAAGTTACACAACTTTGATGGTGAAACTTTCGTGACTGGAGCTTCTTGATATACGGGAGAGCAAAATGCTAAAAAACTATTTATGCCAAAGAAATGTGTAAAAAGTCACATTGGGGTGATTGCTATGCTTGATAATTGTGTAACTTTTCCTGTACCTTGCATTTCAGGAAAATATAGATGCAAACTCTTGTTTAGACTCCACTTGATCCCAGATATGGTTTTTGCTCAAAGTCAAAACATTAAATGAAATATTGTAATATATGGTATGTCTCAGGTGGCAGTGGCGCTTGTTTCTTGATAGGGTAAGTTTCATTCTGGAAGCGGAGAGGGTCAGTTCTGACAGTATAAGCTGGCACATCATCAATCATTGGGAGCATTGTCATCAGTATACAGTTCTTCCTGTACACTAAAGACCAATAAAATCCATGTGTATGACTAATTGCCTAGCAATGCTAATATCTGTCTTCCATCTTATACTTGAAACTGTTTTTCACACTGTACTATCTAGGGAACCCAACCAATGAGCACGTGGAACTGGTTCTGGACAATCTGATAGATATTTCTTATCTATTGTGATATCTCTGTGTTACATTGTTTTCTTCTTCATCTGTATTTAAGAAAAGTATTCATAACTATGAGATTAAGTAGGTCTCAATTTTTCACCTTGATTTATTGCTTTAATTCTGTGGATAGGAAATAAATAGGAAAAAAGTGAATACTGATGAAGGGGCACTCTAAAAAAAAAAAACATAGTTTGTAAAAAGGTTATTGAAACAAAGGAGGGGGTAAGGATTGGTTGGGCAGTATGAGCTGAAACATCTGCTCTAATCTGAGGATCCTCCTATGCTGAAAGGAAAATACTGTAGCAATATATGTGGTGGGTAGAAGCAAAAGTTATATGGGGAGCAGGGATTGTGAAGTAGTAATTGTGGCTCGAATACTAGTGACTGAAGAGTATGCAGGATCTGGAAAAGATGGAAGTAAAACCAAGTGATAAATATCAGGATGGTAGGGTATTTTTTAAATAGAATTGCAGTTACTTAAGACTCCGTGTGTTTGCTTGTGGGGGGAGACCTCTGAGAGAGGAGGGGGTGGGTGGGGAATCCTGTTGTGGTAGACGTGGTAGTGTCTTATCCCCAACCTGTTTGGACATTCGTTCGTAGGGGAACTGAAGGGGGATAGAATGTGTCAGAAGGCTGTTGGGTATTATTACAAAGACTTCTCTTACTCTTTTATCTCAGAAGAGATGAGCAAGTGGCAGAACCCAGTTAGTGGAGTGGAAGTGATGGTGCACTCTTTTAAAAATTCAAATTGCTGATTTAACAGCTGACATTATTTATTCTAGTTGACTGCATGTAGAATTTCTGTATTTTGAATAGAATTATCATTTGTCACTGTACTTTGACTAAAAATATAAGTGAATTGACCAATAACATGTTCTGGATTCTAAAAAGGGAAATGTTAATTAAAAGACAGCTAGCTTGTGAATTTTGCTAAAATAGAGAGCTAAGAGATTAAAGCTTTACAGCTTCTTTAACCACAGTCCATAGAAAGAATAAGAGGACTGATCAATAGAGAAATTGCTGCATTTTGGAATATGAACCAGCATGTATAAAGTGAGAACTGTCCATGTCCAGCTGCGCTAGCAAGGGTGTGAGGAAGCGCACCTTGGGCAATGGTAAAGCAGCTTGGTGTTGAGAATGAGTGAAGATTAAATACACTCAAGTATCTGTGTCATATCAAGACTAACTTTTAGCCTTACTGAAAACTGAGATGATGATCACATCTATAGGGATGAAAGCCAAACGGTCAGTAGATCTTAGGGTAATTGAACTTCATTTTGCAATAAATGAACTGAGAGCAGATTTGATTTGAATGCCCAATGGATGAGGAGTGTGTAATGGGAGATGAGGATTAAGACTAGGTAATTTTCCACTGTGACTTGCAAAAGTATTGGCACACAAGATTACTGCCTGATTAGCAAGCTTCAACTGGTATCATGTGACTGAAAGAAAGAGATACCGTAAGGAGCATAGATTACTTAAAGTGTGACTTCTGGGTTATCCTTTTTTTATTATTTTTTTAGTAGAAAAAATACTTTGAAACAAATTATCAAATGTTGTAAATATGGTGAAAAGCTGATGGAATACAAAAATTGCTGATTGATTGCATTGGATTAGGTGAATGTTGAGAACCAACTTCCCTTGTAAAGAAAATAAGATAGATATTCTGTCTTGATCTCATTGTCCCTAGTAACTAGTAACGTGATGTCATTCATTATCCTTCCAGAGAAGATGAGACCTGGTGAGGAAGAGGTTTGGTTAAACCGAAGTAGGTGCTGCCAAAAGAGCAACTAGAATCACTCTGATCTGTGGTCAGTAGAGTTGGACAAGTCCTCGTTTTCTTTAACGAAGGCAAAATGAAAAAGGAGTTTTCATATTAAATATGTCAATACTGAAAGCAGACATCCTCCCAAGGTGATTGGGATAAAATGGAAGAAGAACCAGGTGGCCTTAAAAGACTGGGTAATAGAGGGCTGAAATCAAGAGTTTCTACTGGAGATGTGCAGTTTGGCCTTACAGGGCATGGTGGGAATCTGCAAGTAAGAATGACAGAGGAAGAGAGAGATTTGGGTGCGCTGCTTGATTGCATGATGACTGAGACAGCAGGGAAGCGTGACCTTAAAGTGAGCCGTGTCATAGGATGGATGGGGTGAGGTTTTTGAAGGAGATAATAAATGAGAGGTAATGCAATTGTATATGGTACTTTGGTAAAAATTCCATACACTTGCTGCCTCTATTCCAAAACTGCTGGCTGAAACTGATGGGGATTGCTGGTCTCTTTTTCACAAAACTGTTTCCACGACTGTCTTAAGAATGGAGTATCTGTCTCTGCAAAATAAGAACAAGGAAACAGTGATGGCCCTATGCAAAATACATCAGCAAGAGATACTGATGTGGGAAGAGAGCTACAGAAAAGAGAAGGCAGTCTCAGTAAAATAAATAAATAAATGAAATTACGTGAACATTTTTTCAGTAGACTTTCTGGTAGTTTAAAATTTTGTTCTGACACAGGTTCCAGTGGGGAAAAAAAAAAGTCTTTGCTTTATTTCCACTGCATAAATTGTCAATACAGAATATAGAATTTGCTATTTTTATATTGTCAGCAAAGAAACTAGTGGCACTGTAGTGAAGAAATAACTTGTATAAATACTGACATTAACAAATGCTTGACCTATTGCTGTCTGTGCTATCTCTTTTGTGGCTATTGAATAGACCTTTCAAACTGTCCCTTAGGTTCCAGATGTCATCAGCAGCATAAGACAAGTCTCCAAAGCAGCACTGAAAGAAGATGCCAAACCAAGTAAGGACAGTGAAGATGCTTTCTATGACTCTCAAAAATTTGAGGTCTTGTACTGTGGAAAGGTGACGGTGGCTCACAAGAAAGCTCCCTCAACACTAATTGATGATTGCATTGAGAAATTTAGCCTTCACGAGCGCCAGCGCCTGAAGCTATTAAACGAGCAGCGGAATAACGAGTCAAGTTTGGACTTAACCTTGTGTGAGGGAAATTTGCCAGCTTCTCCATCGGATAGCCCATTTGAGGAGCTGGACAGCCCAAATAACACCCCAGGGCACACTACGATGTTTACAGTCGGCAGCCAGACCAATTTGACCAACCTAGGCAGCGCTCGTGGCTCCTTTCCAGAACGAATTTTGGAGGACTCTGGCTTTGATGAGCAGCAAGAGTTTCGCTCCCGGTGCAGCAGTGTCACTGCAGTTATGCAAAGAAGGGTTCATGACACAAACCTGAAAACACAGCCGCGCAGAAGACATGCAAGTGCACCCAGTCATGTTCAGCCCTCCGACTCTGAGAAGAACAGGACAATGTTGTTCCAGGTGTGTGCTAAGAGCAATTTCATGTTGGTTTTGCACCATATAGGGGCAATGGGTGCAAACTGGAACACAGGAGGTTCCGCTTAAACTTCAGAAGAAACTTATTTACAGTGAGGGTGACAGAGCACTGGGACAGGCTGCCCAGGGAGGGTGTGGAGTCTCCTTCTCTGGAGACATTGAAAACCTACCTGGATGCCATTCTATGTGATCTCATCTAGGTGTTCCTGCTCCGGCAGGGGCATTGGACTAGATGGTCTTTCAAGGTCCCTTCCAATCCTCAACATTCTGTGATTCTGTGTGATTCTGTGATATCTTCCCCTGAGTTTGAAGTTGAGACAAGTTTTGCAAGATAAGTAGTATGGATCCAGTATGGTTTCATTATTTGTCGCATTTATGTGTCTGGTCATAAATGATTGGAACACAATTAGCTGAACTTTCTTAAGGGAATCGCCTCAACTCATCAGCCCAGGTAAATTTTAAGAAAAAGGGTTTACTTATGAAGTAGTTACTTACAGGAGTAGAGTTTCTAGGGAAATAATTATTTTTTAGTTCTGGTTCACATGAAAACTTCCACGTGAGCAAATCCTCTTTTGTGTACAATTAAAAAGAAGCTCACAACTGCACATAACTTTTACAGCCTTACCTTTGAGCTGACCCCTTTATGATATCTTGTGCTGATGTTCAGCTTGTCTTTCCCAGCTGGGTCCTCGAATGTCCCTGCGCTGAAAGCTTCTTCCTTCAGACCTCATGATTATTTCTTTTCTTGCCTGAAGTGCACTTGACATCTTCAGAGCTTGTATTGAGAAAACAAAAGGGCATTTAAAGGAGGTGACCCATAAAAGGCAAAGATCTTTGGACCTTAAAATAACAAGGAGCTAGATGTCTGGGGTTTTTTTTTTGTCTTTTATTTGCTTTAAAGATCATTCTTGCCTTTTATTCTCTTGTGGAAATGCTAACTGAAGTGAGAACACATTGCCCTTGAGAAAACCACAGCTCTATCACCAGTAATGAAAAGGATTTAGCTGAGAAACTTTCTGAGCTCTATGGAGTAAGTTCCATACGCTTGAGAAGCAGTTTGGGAAAGCTGAAAGGTGGCTTTCTGCAGAACTTACTCTTTCTCATCCAGAATTATGACAAAAATAAAAAGTATCACCTGAAGATCAAGATAGTTTCTCAACTGATCTACAATGTAGTTTAAAAAAATTAATACATCTACAAATTCTGGTTTTTATTGTAGCTTTAGCCACAGTGTTTACTAAAGGTTTTAGTATTGTCTGTCAAACATGTGATCTCTGGACCAAAATAACTCAAAAAGAAAAGGGAGGGGGGAAGTTGTCTTCTTTCCAAGTCTTTTTCCTATTGAACTGAGTATATTGTTCTTGCTGAAATATTCTTAGCCAACATAGGCTGAATTATGGCACCCTTGTTCCAGCTGAGTAGGCTGTTTTGCTGAAGGTGCTCTGTGTGAACAAGAAAGGGCTAGATTGTGACATTTTTGTTGCTGTTAATGTTGGGCCTCAAAGGCAGTCATAAACTTGACTTATTTTTCTCCCCCCTGCCTCAGGTTGGAAGGTTTGAAGTTAACCTCATCAGTCCAGACACCAAATCTGTTGTGCTTGAAAAGAATTTTAAAGATATCTCCTCATGTTCTCAGGTAAGCATTAATAAGAAGCAACGTGTAGATTATCAGGAGATAAGGAATTTATTTGTTCTTCAGCTGGGTTGCCTTGCTGGTCTATAGGCAGCAGAAAAAAAAAAAAGAAATATAGAATTCTCTTTCAGCATTCTGTGGTGTTTTCCTTTATTCAGTCTCAAAGGCCATTTATAAACAATTTATCCTATATAAATTACTGTGAATGAAAGTAAATTCAGAGGGGGTGGCAGAGGAATTTTGAGCAATTGTGACTAATGTGTATACAAATCCTGCATGAAGTTTGATGCATTGACTTCTTTGGGGAGTACAGCTGAAGAAATTGAATATTAAACTGTGATTGCTTCATGAACGGTTACAGCAGGCGAATACTGATTTGCCTTTATAAGAGTGGGATCTGTTATTCAAATCGGGGCTTTCACTCATCTGGTAGTAATTTTAAGTAAATATTGCACAAAAATAATGTAATGTCATTCTCAAATAGCCTAAGTACAGAAAAGATGGGCATGAAATAACCAGTTGAGCTGTGGTAGCTTTGATCATTGGTCAGAAAACAAAGTATAAACTGCTTTGGGAGAACATTGGATATAATTTTGGGAGTAGCTTAATCTCCATTTAGGATGCTCTGATTTTGCTGTCTCGGAGCAGCTAAGCTTGTGAAAGCCTCTGGAATGAAAGGAGGAGAGCATCAGATCAGCTCTCCAGAAAAATAGCAGTTCACCTGCATCATTTCGTCTGGAGATTATGGCAATAGACAAACCTAGCTGTGTCCAGTAATAGCTAAATGTGTCTTATAAAGTTAAATGCTAGTGCTGAGGGATTCACCTCTCTGTCTTGCTGAAGCACCTGTTACTTCTGGCTCTTCTATTTGAGGTCTTGTTTTATTACCTTCTTTCATTCACTATGCACATGCATCATTTCAGGTCTCTTTAAACATTGTTATTGTAGTTTAAAGTACGCTTCCTGAAATGCTCTAAACCTTCATTTCACCCCCAAGTACTTTCATTTTAATGCTAATAACAAATCTGCTCTTGCATGACTGTGCTACCAATGCAAATACAAATTAAGAACTGGTCAATACTTGTAACTCAAGTGGAGTCTTGAGCTACCAACTAAAGGTCTAGGCCCTTGAGAGGAGTCTGCTGTTTAACTACAATTTGTATTGCTCTTAGAGAAAAAAAGCAAGTGCAAATATACAATGGGAGAGTATAATCAAACAATGATGTATTAATAGCTTTATAGTAAATACAGATCAAAGGTTCTTAAAGCAGTGGTATGGAAAAGAAAATGTCTGGACAGCTTTGGTCTTCTCCTCCTTTGTGGGTGTACTGAGCTAATAAAAGTGACACTTCAGCTTTACATACTGGGCTCCTGAGTTGCATGTTCATACTGATAATATTTAAACTAGTCTCAAGTGGGGACAAGCTTCTTTCTGCTGACTTTAAAATGTGGTGGAGACCAGCAGGACTATGTCAGACCTTCAAGGTCAAGGCCTAGCTTTCCTTCAGGAAAATAACTGTGTACAGTAAATAGTGTTAGGTAGTGCTGTGTGTTGGGCTTTGGAGGTGGAGTTTTTCACTCCACCTTTTCACTTTCATTTGGAGCAAAACTTTTGCATGCTTGAATAACTCAAATGGGCACTAACAATACTGTGGGTGTGTGTTTGTTTTTAATGCAAAACAACTTTAGAGAAGTCAAGGTTTTTTTCTGTGTTCAGTAGAAATGAAACATTAATTTGTTCAAGACTAAGGATTTGGTTGCATAAACCTCATCAGTACTTTTTTTAAGAACTCTGTGCTAGCCACAGAGCTTCTCTGTTGTGGGTTTATAGGACAGTGATTTACTGTGTATTGTGAGACTGCAGCTTAGAAGCGTTTGTTCTCTTAAACTTTACAAACAATGAAAAGGAGATGTTCTCTTCAGTTTGCTTTATGGATTCTTTTAGTCTAGTCTAATAAAGATATTTTTATTCTATAGTTTAAGTATGGTTGATCTGCTGCATTCAATTCATTATCTGCACTCCATATAATTGTCAAAGCAGCAAATATAATTGATGATAAATCCCTGTATGTGCTGTCTAAGTTCAAGTGTCAGGCAGCTGTATGAAGTTTTCTTGTTGCAGTGTTGCTGACCTTGGAGGAACCCAGAACAACAAAAAACTTTGCTCTTTTGGCATGACAAGTGTGGCCACCCTCTTAAAGAAATGTGATGGAAGTACTGTTAATTGAGGAACGTACTGCACTGTTTACTCTCCAGTGGTGCAAGTGTCACGTCCCTCTCTCTCACAAATGTTTTCCTGCAGAGACTGAGAAATTAGACAGCAGTAGACTTGTTCAGGCACTGTCAGCAGTGAGGGAACTGGCATCTCACCACCTTAAGTAAATATGATTTCTCTGCAAAACAGTGGGCAACATTTCACTGTTCTATAGATCAACATATGTGTATGCATCTGTTATTTTTCATTTTATGCTTTTGAAGTCTTCATGTGTCACAGAAATATGGGTTCAATTAAGTCAGGGTCAGTGTGGACTATGGTAAACTAATGCTGGTTTTGCCATCTTAGATGCCCTCTGGACCTCTGCCAAGTTTTGTTTAAGTAGCACAAAAGTAATTTTTGGAATTTTGTTTTTAAAAACTACAACATGTACTATCAATATGTTCTGTCTGTCACGTAGTGTATTACCAATTTTGTCTGGAGTGTTTTTTGGAGTAACAAGCAAGTTGTTTTGCCTCCTCCCCTCTTTTATGATACAGGTGTTTTCTTTGGAGATGGATCCAAGCAACTGAGTTCTGCTTTCTGTTGTATTTGAACTTCAGGGATTAGGCTTTCTTTTGGAGAAAATCTACTATTACCATACTGAGATGATAAAAACATTGGCAAAAGCTTTAACAATAGTGAGTCATATTCCATGAACTGAGACTGGGAATATAGTGCTTCTTAGGAAGCAGGTCTCTTTGATCTTCTCAGTGCTGCTTTTAGCAAGGCAATGTTCCCTGTCAAGCAGTTAGACTAAGATCTTGAAAGAAAACATCAGTAGTAATGTGTAGTAAGTCTTGAAACTTCTGGTATGTAACTCAGTCTCAAAGAATTTATTTAAGAATTTGGTTGGAATTCTGCTTGTCACCGCTCATTCCCTGCTCTTTTTGGTGTAGTCCAAACTTGTATTACAAGAAAGTGAAGATCTGTTGCTACTTTGATGCTACTCCAGTCCCGTGTTTTAACATGGGCTTATTACAACAAGTTTTCACTACAGAGGCAATTCCAAATACAACCTAGGACTCTTTTGTTTGCTTCCTTGAAAATTTACTTATCCTAATGGAAGAAATTCAGGTCCAGGTCTATTGCTGTATAACTTTTGATTGTGTAAAGAGCTTTGTGTAATGTTTAAATGCAAAAAGCAATTTAAAAGACAACTATTGTAGTTGTAAAATAGATTTTTAGGAGTATGCTTTTGAATTTCTCAGATTTTTGTTTTGGCAAGTATTGGCATATAGTAACTATTTTTAGAATCATTTTGGAAGCTAAAACTGTTTATAAAATAGTCCACTAATGCTGTTTTTAAACTCTTTTAGGGTATAAAACATGTTGATCACTTTGGCTTCATTTGCCGGGAATCTGTTGAACCTGGGTTAAGCCAGTACGTTTGCTATGTGTTCCAGTGTGCAAACGAGTCTCTGGTGAGTATTTATTAACAATCCTAACCTTTCTATCGAAGGATGTCTGAGGCATTTCCTAAACTGCAAGAGTCTGTTACTCTGCTGTGTCAGCTGAACCTCAGTGGTCATGTCTTCTCAGGTGTGAGACCTCAGTTGTGAATATGAAAGTATCCAATAGGAAATACATATATTCTGTTAATGTATAGCCATATTCTGGTACTCTGCTGATGCATATATCAATAAAAAATAGAAAAAATACAGATGTATGAGCTCACACATGCAGATTGTGAGCATGTTTGGGCTCTATATTTGATTGTAACTCTAGTATTTCTAATTGCTGAGACACTTGGTTCCCCATCAACCTGTAGTTACACATGCTGAATCAGTAACAAAGCTGATGATAAAACCTGAACATACTTTTCAGGGTAAGGTTTAAACTACTGTCTTGATCCTGCATGTGGCTTTAGTATTTTCCCTGTAGTCTGTTTTCTTCCTCAGGAGAAGAAAATAGCAGCATCTAATCAGAGAATAACAAAGCCATAATATGCGTGGATGGTTGTAACCATAAAAAAAGTCCATTGGACATTTGATAAAGTATTTATCAATCAGTTGAAGTTCCAGGTGCCAGTGATTTAACTGATAACAGATACCTTAATAATGTGAGACCAATACAGGAAATCATTTTGGCTACCATGTTTTTATTTTAAAGCTCTGACATTTTAGAAGTTGGTTTCTATTCTGAAACATGTTTTTTCCTGATGGCTGTGCTAGCAGCTGCCAACTCTTTCTCAGCTAAACTTAAATCACATTTCTAGCTTGCTGAAAATGCAATGTGTTAATCTATTGACTAGCTTGAGAGTGAATGGATTTATGTCAATAAAACTTCAGCTAACAGCGCTAGCTGAGGCTGTGCTTTTACCAAAATGAGAAGTTGTTATTAAATCTGTTCTATCTCTGTACTAACAGAAAATGTTGCATCTGACCTATTGATAAATCTGACCATGCATAATTCAAAGACTTAAAATGTGTTGTATAAAGAAAACATATATTTATGAACCTCTTTACATTTTCTACTACTAATATAGAATCATAGTGTGTTGTGAGTTGGAAGGGACCCATAAGGCTCATGGAGTCCAACTCTTGCCCTAGCATATGTGTGGGTATGCCCACGCTGCAACATGAAATGAAGATTCCTGAGCTACTTTCAGATGCAATTACTTGGACTCCAGAAACAGTTTGACTGTGTCAGAGCAGAGTTGTAAAACCTAATGCTTTCTGGATCCTTGTGCTGCTTCATAGCAGACAGGCTGTGTTGGTAGTCTTTGTATATTTGCTCTAAAGCTAGCTACTGTCTGTGTTACAGTTCTCATGATTTCAGTGTAGTCATAATCCATATGCTTAGCACTGTTCTGTGTATCTTCCCATTTGAGACGCATTCTTGCCAACCTTTAAAAATTATCAACCTGTGTTACAAGATGGATATTCACTGTTCAATGCCCTGTTTTATTGCTAGGAAGAGAGAGTACCCGGAAATTACTGGTAGCGCTTAAAACTGTGAGTTTTTAATAAAGAAATAAGACCTAAACATATCAGGACATAAAGCATTTCCTCCCCTGACCACAAGTGACAGACCCTCAAAAAAGTCTGTATGTTTCCAATGTTAGACTGCATGATTTTGGTTTCAAATATTTCTGCTTTCTTCTTCCTGCTTATAAAAAAAGGCAACAGGTAAGAGCAAGGACCTGATTCTGAAGTAGAATACTGATTTGTTTTCTAAGATTGTTGTCAAGCTGTTGTTTCCTCCTTTCCATGCTAATGCAAAGACTCAAGGAAACAGCTTTTAATAAGCATTGTATTCCCCTAAAATACAGGCAGGGGAACTCCAAGTGCTTTATATATAAGGTCTGGAAGTATATTTGAATGAGTGCGAAGAAATGCTGTCACCCTGACCTTTCTTACACAAAAGCTGAGCTTTTCCAGTGCTGTTGTGTGGGAATGTAGCACTGCTGTATTTGTGGTAGTGGCAGAGGAAAGGTAAGGCAGACTGCAAGGCAGGCTGGCAGTACTTATAAAGATAAGTTGATGGTTGCAATGAAGCTAGTAGCCAGTCTAGTAGCCTGGAGAAAAGTGAACTGCTGTGGGAAGCTCCTGTCTGCCAGCAGGATGAGTCTATGGGGTTTTGTTCTAAAATGGTACAGAAGTGGAAGGAAAATCATGGAGAGGGAGCATGTGCAGTTTACAGGAGAAACTTGAAGCTAAAGAAGTTAATGCCTTTTATTTAGCCAGGATATATTCTAGCCAAAAATTCCCACCTGGGGCTTCTTAAAACAGCGGCTGCATGCCCAGTAAGCTTGAGTAGCTGGAGTTAGATATTCAGAATTACACTGGCTGAACTTTGAAGGTGGTGAGCATCCACAGAAAAGGCAGAAAAGCTGGGAATACAGCCTTGGTCTCTTTACAAGGCAGCAAACGGGTTTTTTTGATTGTAAAGACACCTGTCTACCATGTGATTTATGAATCTAATTTGATGTATAAGGCATGCATTTTTGTTTATATGCTGTCTTTTCCTTCCCTCCTCTTTAGGTTGATGAGGTAATGCTGACCCTGAAACAAGCCTTTAGCACTGCTGCAGCTCTGCAAAATGCCAAGACGCAGATTAAGCTGTGTGAGGCCTGCCCTATGCATTCATTGCACAAACTTTGTGAAAGAATTGAAGGTAGCAGCTGAGTTTACTTTCTAACTGTTTTTCTGATGATTCTAGAAGAATTTTTCTATATCTGTTAATTTTAATTATGCCAACCATGCACTTTCAACTTAAACAGTGTAAGAACAGAAAGAAAAGTATCCCAATAAGCAGTTCTTAACATCACTTTGCACTGTCTGTAATTAAGTGGAGGTTGTAGCAGTAATGATACTGCAACTGAATATAGTATAGCTTGTGTTATAAATACATACTCTTTCATTGTCATACCTCTCTTAAATGTTAAGCAGAGCAGAAAAACCCACCAGTTCATCTTCTGTGCTTTTTAATATTTTTTTTTCCCCTGAAGATGCATGCTTTCAAAATGGGTCATAAAAAGGCAGTTGTGATCAAAAAGTGTCTTGCTTTCTCATGTTTTCATTCTTTCCTGAGTGGGGTTATTTTTCCCTTCTTTGTATTTATTTTCTTACACACTTAAAACCTAGTTCTATTATGGGAAATAAATTATTAAGTTAAGAGATAATATCTAACAAAGGTACTTAAGGCAATTACTTGGCTTGAAATATGAATACACAAGCCTTTGTAGTTTCTCTGAAAGTGAGGTATATCTTGCAAGGTAGAATTAAAAAAGAAAAAAAAAAAGGTGGCAGGATCCTATTTTTTATAGTCGCTCCACTATGTCCTCCTTGCAAAGTGTTGTATGCAAGAAAAGCAAATGTGTTACACTAGTTTTGTATCTTCTGTTGTGGTGATGATGGTGCTGATAATTGCCAGTTCTCCCATTCATTAAAAGTCACTATTGCTACTTAACTCCCTCTGGTGGAGGAAAAGCAACATATAAAATCTTAGTGGAGTGAAATCCTGTTAGGTTGTGACTGGTGTTTTCCCAATTTACAACAGATATTCAGAAGTGATAAAGCTTAACTGGGAAAGTCCTCTGTCAATGAAAAACTATATACAGAGGCTGCTGCATAAGGCAGTGTAAGTATCTTGAATACAGGTACTTGCAAGCCTAAGATAAGTATCAACATAAAATCTCTTCTAGGGTAAAAGCTTGAGTACCATAACAGTAGTTTCATAAACTTTTCACTTAGTGATTGAAGGAGTGCTTTGTTTAGAGTCTAGAAGTTTATCAGAATCAAACCCAGGACTTCATGACTTTGGAAATTTTTTATTTGTTCTGATTGCAGTTGTCTGAGTGATATCTACCTTGGATGGAGAAAACATAAATCTTCATCTGATTTGGGGGGTTTGTTTTCTCCACAGTTTTTGTAGTTTCCTAGAACAAGCTCTGTGAGCAAATGTGCACTTTATTGAACATCAAAAATTCTTTCCTTTATTCTTATGGCTTTTATGCTGCTCTTGCTTTTAAAAGTGTCATCAGTTACCTGGTATGACCTGTACCCTACTCTTTCCTTCTATAGAAATGCATTTAAACTTTTCAATTAAAAGCATCCGAAAACTTCTGAGTATCTTGTGCATTGAGTATCTTTCCAATTATATCCCATATGTGTTCCTCTCTTCCTCCTCTCCTATACAGTTGTCAGGCTTCCATCTTAGTGATTTCTTGGTACTAGGACAGAAGACATCAGTGGGGTAGGGAGCACAACCTTTTACACAGAAGCCAGCCACTTATCTGCTGCTAGTTCTGTCTTTACTGCTAAAGAAAGGAGACAAAACCATGTGGTTGAGCAAAACCTGAAGTATTTTGTATTGTGGATATTGCAGATATACAACTGTCATACATTAAACTTGTATAAACTCAAATGCAGGTTTGTATCTTCTACTGTCTTTTTTTCCAAAGTGTTTTGAGACATCATTTGAGAATCTAGAAGCTTTAATGTTCTTTTCTTTTCTCAGGACTCTATCCACCAAGAGCCAAACTTGTAATTCAGAGACATCTATCATCACTAACTGATAATGAACAAGCAGACATTTTTGAACGTGTTCAGGTAAGATTAGATACTGTTGTCTCCAATTTGAAAAAGACCACGATAAAATGGTTAGACATTTTTTTCTTCTGATTATGTTTGTTTTATTACATAGTTGATCTAGAATTTATTATTTTTGCACCAAACAACATACTGAAATAGCATGCTCCAACTTAACCTCATGTGTGATGCACTGCTATCAGAAAAGTTTTGGTTCGGAAGTATGCTGAAATGTTCTGTGTTCACACCTAGAGTATTTTTTTTTCTGTATTTATTTCTTCATCTGTAAATGCATTTCTCTACTTGAAAGTGACATGGGAATGAGTTGAAAGCAGGCGAGAGATGCAGGTGTCAGAGATTAGTTGGTATTTGCAGAAGCTCTCCTTTGACTTATTCTGAGGCAGGAGGTGTAAGCAAGTGTACTTGAGCAGATGAGGTATACAGTAATTTAGACTTCCGAAGGCTGCACTCCTCTCTAGCTGCCTGAAGAAGGGAATACCTGTTTGGTTTTTGTGGTTTCTGTATTCCATTTATAAGGCTATACAATGGCAGACAGCCTCAGGAAACAAAACATGGGAGTGTAAGGCTCCCTCCTCTCCACAGCCCATGCAGAAAGCTTTGGTTTGCTTTGCTCAGGAGCATGAGGACAGACAAAATGTAGTGCAATTTGACATGCTAATAGTGCACTGTGGCATCTGACATATGAATATATTAACTTCAACTTTTTTCTTTACTTTGCTGTTACTGACAGAAAATGAAGCCTGACAATGACCAAGAAGAGAATGAACTTGTGATCTTACATCTACGCCAACTCTGTGAAACTAAGCAGAAAACACATGTTCACATTGGTGAAGCACCGTCGGTAAAGCTTATTTTTGTATTAGTCCCGTCCAGCTTCCCACCCTATTCAAATGCAACAGGGCCATTACTAGAGCTCATCAGGGATAGCTGAAAGCTGAATATTATCTTTAAGAGAGAACTGTGAAAGAGAAGTAATTTGATGTGGCTTACAGTGTCATGCTTGATTTTTTTTTATTTTTTTTTTATTTTTTTTTTTTAACTTTGGAGGGCAGGAAGAGGGGGAAGAAAGACAACCAGTTATTTTTAGGTCTAAGTTGTGAGGATACCTCTTCTGTCCTTTTCCTTCCTCCCTGATCCCTACTCCCAAACAGTCATTTCTAGGGTAAACAAGGATAAAGAGGGCATTGGTTTCAGTTTAAACTATGAACTTATCTAGCAAAGGAAACGGGTAACAGTATTGTTAAATTGATATGTTTTTACACTATAGTCTTTAGGGATGAAATGTGCCTTTAACTATGTTTTTTGTGGGTTTGTTTTTGGAGAGTGTGGGCTTGGGTTTTTGTTTATTTTTTTTAAATAAAGGACAAGAGTATGTTGTTTATTATGTTACTTGGTTCAGCTCTAGTCTGTGGAGGTCTACAATTGCGAAAAGAATTGCCAAAGCTGAATTGTGTCCTTGTTCATTTCAACAGACCATTTCTAACACTGCGATTCCAGAAAGCACCACCAGTGGTGGCAGGTTTAAACTTGACATTCTGAAAAACAAGGCCAAGAAATCCTTGACTAGCTCTCTGGAAAATATCTTCTCAAGGGTAAGATTAACAACTCATTGTCAGCAGCTCTCACAGATATCCTTGACAGTAAAGACCTATCTTTTTTGTTGCTTTTGGCCTCAGTCTGATAAATACTTAATGAAACCATATTGCTGTTGTGAAATGTGAAGGTTATAGCTGGGTTGATTGTGACTTAACTGCGCTAGAAAGTTTATGGTAAGGCTACACGTACAGAGAGAAAGAAGGCAACTCTTTCTGAATAATGAACATTCATTGTAGGTGGCAAATAAGTTAACTGAGCATTATCAAATGCTTCATAATAAAAACAAAAAAAAAATTCAGGATGGTTGCATGAGCCCATAAAGAGCCATGTTACCTTTTTTGAAAATGTGACTAAATGTGCCCTGCATAAACTGGAAATCTTTCTGTTCTGGGAAGTAATGCCTTACCTCTCTTAGCTAAAATTACTCATATTGGTCACTAAGAATCTTTAGAAAATAGCAACACAGTTTTCCTTTTGCAGGGAAAAAAAGAATAGATTTAAAATAAATTTAAAAAAAGATTAATTGTTCTTCATTTCAGTGTTGCTAGTCAGGTGTGACATGGAATTCCAGCTGTTACTGGAACTCTCTTATATTAAGTAGCCTTTTAAAGAGAAGTCTGAATTTCAAGTTTTGCTTAGTGTTCCCTGCCCAGTAGCGGGACTCTGAAAGCAGAGAAGAGGTATATAGAGGAGTCAATGAAGAGGGCTGTGTGCCTGGGATACAGTGTGTCATTACAGAGAAAGTGTGATGAGCTGGATGGCCAGGTCTAAATAGAATTTGGAGCAGTGAAATTAAGTTTCTTCTGCTAGTAATTTTAAAAGGACTGAGCTAAATTGAGTCCTAAGTTGCACATGTCGTGTAACTTACATGGATATATCATGAAATAACCTGCAAGCATAGAATGCCACAGATGTTCCCTATAAAGGAGGCAAAACATTATTTGCCAGGGAGAATCCTTAGAACTGTTAAGGTTAGATGTGAATTTGACCTAGGACTGAAGCTAGCGTTAAAAGTATCCTGGTCAAATCTGTCCTGTGTTGTGTAGCAGGTTTGACACACTATGGACTTGGTCTGGAGAGAGAGCGCCAAAGAGAGTGATGACAGACAGAAGATCCGGATAATTTCAGCAGTCTGGAATATCATAAAATGGTGACAACTACAGTCATGCCTGTGCTGAGTCTGATTTCTTTTCCACATCTAAAGGGTGTGTGATTGGAAAGTGATCTAGCTCCAATAGTGGGTCACTAACCCTACGGTGATAGTGGCACAGGTGTATATCACTGGGAATAACCCAGGAAAGCAGCCTTGCCATATATGGCCGTACTAGCACTGATCATGTCAATGAAAAATCATTTGGATGAAATGCACTGTTTCAGTTGGGAGAGTCTCTGAAGGGAAATTGCTTCTATATTGTTTTTGATATAGTATGTTCCTAGCTAGGCTGGATGAGGCTTTGAGCAACCTGGTCTAGTGGAAGGTGTCCCTGCTGATGGCAGGGGGATTGGAACTAGATGATCTTTAAGGTCCCTTCCAATCCAAACCATTCTATGATTCCTTCTCACCAGGGCCACTGTGATGTGCTGCATGTTATAGTGTAAGGATCTACGCTTTCGAGGTCCCTTCCAGTCCCTAACATTCTGTGATTCACACCCGAATCTGGAATAGGACCATTTTAAGTTTGCTATTTATGAAGCGAACTTACTGTTGTGACGAAGGTTGTCTCATCTTTAACTTGAAACTGCAAGAGATCAGGAACAGTAATGTGTTGTAGTGAATCATGATACACGTAGGGGTTCCTCCTTGCAGATCCATTTAAAGGTTAGACAATACAAGACTGAGAAAAAATAATTTAGAGTGCACATCAACCACTAATATTTTGGTTGGAACAGGTATATGTGACAAGAAGAGTCTCTGTGCATGTATACAGTGTGTTACTTGCATATATATGTTATACAATGACTGTTTCAGTAGTTCTTATTGTTCGTCAGGCTATTACAATAAGTCTAATGGATCGTGGCTAATTCCTAAAGGTATTTAGGCACCAAACACCTATTGGTGTGATGGGTTTTCCCCTCTTAAGCCAGCTGAAAGTCATATGGTGTTGATATAATAGGATGCTAATTATTGGATGTCTTAATCATCTTTATTTTAAAGTATATTTAGTAACAAAGACAGCAGAAAAGAAATTTTTTTTTAAAAATAGCATTCAGCATTTTTTTGTAGATAAAAATATTTAAGTAAATAGTGAGTCAGTGTATGTGGAGGAGAGACTTACGCAGCCTCAGTCTTAGCAAAATTACCAGATATCTAGGAACGCATTAAGTGGATGGCTTCTTAGCTAGATAAACAGCATAAAGTGACATTTGAAGCTACTTGAAGGAGTAGCTACTCACTACCCACCACAGGGAATCATGCTGTGTTCTGTGCTCTGGCTTCCCTTAGTCCCAGAGGAGTGTTACTTTTTCACTTGTTTGTTTTGCTGGACTGATCTTATTTTTGTCAGGTTTGAACTGAAAACAGGCCATGGCTTCCTAATGAGGTACCTCAGAAAAATAAACATAACCTCTGTTTGACCTTACAGACAGATTTCTTCCAGTCCATGCTGTACTAACCTCTTCCGTTGTTTTTTCTGAACCAAAAAGACCTTATTACAGTGCCAAAAGTGTGTATTTTTAAAGATAGTGAGAAACTTCCAAGTTATCCTTTGTTCTTGTTTTATTGTGAGGGTCAGTGACGAGATGCTTCAGGCAGAGTGTTCATTGGTACTGAGCTTAAATGGGACAGTGTGCTTGAAGGGCATGCTATGTCTTAAAAATAAACCTTACCTGGAAAAAGTAGGCTAAATAAATAATGTTGATGTTGGCAAAACTTCCCCTGTAGTTGCAAGCATACCAAGAGGAGCTCTACCTATAGTTTTCATAAAACCTTAGACTGTTTTTCCCCTGATAAAGTACTGAAAACAA
The DNA here is from genome assembly GCF_000700745.2 of Antrostomus carolinensis. Lineage (NCBI taxonomy): Eukaryota > Metazoa > Chordata > Aves > Caprimulgiformes > Caprimulgidae > Antrostomus > Antrostomus carolinensis. The sequence goes on from NW_010332060.1 coordinate 67,156, forward strand.
CTTCAGCAATTGGAAGTGTTCAACAGCGTACATCACCCCTGTTTCATGGGAGTTAGGAGTGGAAGGTAGTCAAAAATATTTGGTTCTATCACCCTTTCCTGTGAAACCAGATGACTGTTAACAATTTTGGTAAGGATCTGCTAATGCTAATTTTTAGCAAATCTGCCTTAGGGTTATCTGCTTGTTTGTATCTGGTGCTATTTGGTTGGATTTGTAGCAGTTTTTCCCAGTTTTAGTGCTCTCATTACTTTTGCCAAGGTGGAATTAATTTATCTGAAATGTCTAGATAGGGAGTAAACTCTAGGTTTAGATTGTAGTATGTCAAATGCATCCATTAGCTGCAGCGCATGCACGGTACTGAAGTCTGGAGCTTTTTGAACTCGGCTGTTCAAGCTTAGTTGACTGTTTTGCATTAAGTGGATCAAGAAATACTCAGTGGCTTCAGACAACAGAGCTGCAGGTTTAAAATTCCTGGGAGCAAGGGGGGAGAAGATACAGTTTTGACAGCTAAAGATGTCACTGCTTGTAAAATCGAGTGCTTGCCCCGTGATCTGTGGTCTTACGTCAAATGTGTCACGTGCCTGAACTGTCCTGTGTTCACCTGCACAGCTGTTGCCATCTTTGCTTAACCTTCAGAAAAAGAGGAAAAAGACAAGATTAAATCACTCTCTCCTTTTCCTTGCAGGGAGCCAACAGAATGCGAGGCCGCCTGGGAAGCGTGGACAGCTTTGAGCGTTGCAACAGCCTTGCTTCTGACAAAGTATGTAAGGAGCTTAGTTAAAATTGGCACGTTTTCATGCACAAATGTTAATGAAGCGTAAATACAGCACTCTGCTTCAATTTAAAGGAAGTAGCACAAAGCGCATCAATTTACAAAACTCAAGTAATAGTTTCCACTGGGAGGCAGAGGGTGTAAGAAAGCTGGCATATGTGCTGACTTCGAGCTTCAGCTTTAATCTACTATTGGATTGCCCATCCTTTTTTTCTACACTTCCCTTGCTTTTACAAAATCTGGACAGCTTCTGCCTTTTTTCACTGAAGTAATTAAAAAAGATCATCTCTCAACAAAAGGAAATGCTCTGAAGGTGAAGGATACTTTCTGTAAGTAATAATTGCTTTAGGGAAGTAAGAATTTTTGAGCTAAACCCAGCTGTTGGGGATGCTGTATAGGGGCGAGCAGGCAGAACTCTGTTCACTTTCTTTTTATTTCCTGTTTTTAATGTTTTACCTCATGTGAGGATTGGTTGCTGGTTTTCCCAGGAGGTGAAGATTCTGTTATGGTTTTCCTGCTACAGTTACTCATAAACTGGCTGTGTAATAACAGTTTCTCTTCCAGGATATAGCTATGACGGTACAGGAAGCGTGCTCGCGATATGTCGAGGAAACTAGCTAAGAGCAATTTCCCTAATCTTTTCAATTCCTGTGTTTTCCCGAACGAGGCAGAAGTCTTATAGCTAGAATGCCGATCCCTGTGAGAGGATGCCCGGAGTAATTAGTATATGTTCTATATACATTTTATTCCTCTCTTTTTTTTTTTTCTTCGTTGAGAAGGACGCTACTGGTTTGGAGTAATTTATCAAAGGATGTCTGGATTTGGTGATAATTAGCATACAATAGGCCATGACCAAGAAGGGGGAGAGGCTTTGGTGCCCCGATGCGGCACGCAGCCCGTGGGGTTAGGCGAGAGCTCTGGCAGGGCACGGAGCGGCAGGCC